>NW_024581871.1:0-16751 GCF_017639235.1 Corvus kubaryi | reverse complement strand
CCTGTCCCCATCCCTCCTGTCCCCATCCCTCCTGTCCCCATCCCTCCTGTCCCTGTCCCTCCCGTCCCTGTCCCGCCTGTCCCCATCCCGCAGCCCCCGGGGGGCCGGCAGGGGGCGCGCGCGGGCCGCGCAGCCGGGGCGCTGCTGCGGGAGCGGGGGGGACACGGAGGGGACACGGGGGGGACACGGAGGGGACTCGGAGGGGACTCGGGGGGGACACGGAGGGGACTCGGAGGGGACTCGGGGGGGACTCGGAGGGGACACGGAGGGAACACGGAGGGGACACGGGACCTTCCCCCGGCCTGCCCCATCTTGACGGCCCCTCTGCTCCTGCCCCCTCTGAGCCGCCGCAGGTCGGGCCAGGTGAGAGCCCAGCGCGCCCCGCACTGCGGGTGTGAAGTGGCGGAGGGAGAGGGACGCGCAGGTGGCGATGGTTTCCCAGCGCCGGCTCTGCATCCGTTCCTGACTCGGGGAATCGGGAATGGGTTTGGTCCTGGGCATGCCCAGGGGATGCAGGCTGGGATGCAGGGCTCCAGCCACCTGTAGGAATGGGACTGGACCCTGCCCGGGCTGTGTGTGGAATGGAATGGAATGGAATATCTTAAGTGGGAAGGGAACCACAAGGATCATTCAAGTCCAGCACAGACACTCCAACAACCCCACCCTGGGCATCCCTGGCAGCGTTGTCCAAACGCTCCTGGAGCTCTGGCAGCCTCGGGGCCGTGCCCATTCCCTGGGGAGCCTGGGCAGTGCCCGATGACCTCTGGGATGAGAAACTTTTCCTGAGATCCAGCCTGACCCTCCCTTGACACAGGGCTGCCACTGGCTCCAGTGTGACAGAAAACACAGGGCAGGGAGCCTGGGCAGTCACAGAAACTGCACCCAGCCTCTTCCTTCCTCCCTTCCGCAGCACCGTGGCCGTGCTGGTGGCACCCAGTGCAGAGCCCAGCCCCTGCCTTGCAGAAACCAGTGCCATGGGTGTGAGGAGCACATCTCACAGTCAACAGCTTCACCATTCCCAAGGCCTCCTGGAGCCCAGGGTGTCCCACGGCAGAGTGGGATCAGCAGGATGCTCTGGGCAGGTTTTTGGGCACTCTGCTTCCCTGTAGCCTCGTGGCTGGCTGGATATGTGCTTGTCCCAGACCTGCTGGGCCCTGGGAGCACTTACCAGCCCCTGCTGGTGTCATCTCTGCCTGGGAACTGTCCCCTCACACCTGAGACTGGATTTCACCCCATCAGCCAGCCCTGGTCCCTGACTTCCTCGCAGGATGCATTTCACAACCCCTGCCTTGGTTTGTGTCTCAGCTGTTGCTGTAGATACCACCAGCTTCTGCCTGTGCATGTTTGCTTGTTTTTCTCATCTTTCTACAGCCTTACAGACAAAAAACTGTAGAAGCACATAAGTTCAGGGTTTCCAAAGGAAGCTGTGGTCTGAGACACGCAAAGAAATGTCAGTGGTAGAGAGTTACACTTGTGGTTAGTGACTGTTTATTTGTTTTGCTAAGTAGAAGCAGGTGTTACAGAGGGTATTTGGGGAAAGAGGAGAAGGGTTGTGTTGCTCAGAGGGTTGAAAACCTTCTCAGCAGTGTTAACTGTTGTTTGCAGACACAAAAAGGTCTTTGCTTTGGTCTTTCGACATTAAGATTAAAATCTTTCAACTTTCTCCTTTCATTTTCATTTTGTGTGTTACAACTTGAAAACTTTTTTATCAAGGACTGCACAGAGATGATAGTGAAGCAGTGGCAGGAACCCAATGTGTTCACAAAACCCCTACAAGTGCTCAAGGAGAGCCATGAGAGTTTATTAAAATGCCTCGAGGTGCTGCTGCAGGATTGAAGTATAACATATGCAAGCCCCTTGTGTATCTAAAGGGTTACTCTCTGCCATTTACTATGGACTATTTTAAAATTTACTGTCTGACAAGGAACTACCAGCGCACTAAAAATTCTTCTCTGGAAAGCTAATGTTTGTATCTCTTGGCTGACACCGGTTGCTAACATGATGCTCGGTATTTGGTCTGTGCTGAAGCCGCCTGTATCCAGGAATGTTTGTCTTCATCACTCTTGAATGCTCCTAAATTGAGTTGGGGGTGTGCTGTGGGATCTGCCCAGAGCGTGGGCTCCAGGGAGAGCAGACAAGTCTGGTGGCATCTAAGATATTTCACCATGTTCAGGAGAAAATGCCTTGAACTTAATCCAGGTTATTTACATGGTTTGTCTCTTGTTTTTTTGTTTTTTTGTTTTTTTTTAATCAGGTTCATAGTTCTAATGGGTGCTTTTTGTGAGAGGTTTAATTTCCTGTGTCAGGATGTTTTTTGTAATGACTGTAACCAGGATTTGGGCAGGTTTCCGTTCTTTACCTCTCCCAGGTAGGACACTTCCTGCTCTGTGCTGGCAAATTGACTCCCCTGTACCTGGGCCTCAAATCAGGCTGACAGGGCAGAGTTCCCACTGTGGGCAATTTTCAGCACTAATTTTTGCTCTCAGCTTCACAGATCTGCTTTTGTTCTCCCTTCCTGCCCTTACATACTGTGAACAATTAACTCCTCTAAAGCATGTGAATTCTGCTGTTAGAAGTCCACCCCAGAGTGCATCCATATGCATTTGAAAAATGACTCCTTTGGAATAGAATGACTTATGGATTTTAGTATTTACTGTTATTGTTTCCTTGGTCGACAAAACAGAATTTGACATAGATAAAAGGTTTATGTCCAGTTCCCACTTTACACACTGAGCAGTTTGGCCTCTCTGCTGGGCTGAAGGGGCTTTTAACCAAGGAGAACTCCACAGGTAGGTCAGGCTGCAGGGTCAGTGTCTTGTCCTTGAAGACAAACACTGAGGTTGGAATTCTTGACTCACTCAAAGCTGTGCAAAGGAAGCTGAGTGAAAACCTTTGAGATGTGTTGCTGCCTGTGTAGCTCTGGGGAGGACTGGGGCTGTCTCCATGAAAACACTTCATGAACTAAAGCTTGGAGGGGGTTTTGTGTTTAATTATTTGGGTGCTCTGTTTGCATCAGGGTTTGCTCTAAATGCTGATGGGGGAGAGGGTTCACCTGCTGGGTTCTTTGTGCTTTTGATATTGGCCAAAGCTGGGAACGGCTCTGACCTCTGTCAGGAGAGGCAGGAGGAGAAGGGCAGCAAACAGGAGAGGAAAGAGAGAAGTTCCCTTTGTGCCTGCAGACCCTTTCCAAGGTATAGTTTGTTTAATATATTTTTCTTCTGGGTGGGGAGTTGCTGAGTGCCCGAGAAGGGGGAGCTGCGCAGGCCCAGTGGGTCTCTGTGGACATGAGCATTGCTGAAGGTGCAAGTGGGGGTTTGTGTGTGGGCACAGCAAAGCCCTGGCTGGGCTACGAGCAGCTGATATTGGGCAGAAAACACCGTGCTTGTCCCCACTGTCACCCGTGGGGGAGGATGGTGGGGCCAGGCCAGCAGGGTCTGTGGGCCCTGATAGCCCCGGGGTGCCCCAGTGCAGGGCAGGGCTGTGCCTGCCTGGGGCTGATAAGCCTGTGGTAGCAGCCCTGGGGCGTGAGGATGGTGCTGACACAGGGAGTGTTTGGATACAGTCATGGTGAGCTCAGGGCTCGCAGCAAGAGGAGGGGAAGGGAGTGATTTCAGGGCAGGCAGGGAGCCTGCGGCCTGTGGCAAGGACAGGGCTCTTCTGGGGTTCAGCTCCAAGCTGTTGCTCCCTGTTTCCAGTTTCCCAGCATTGCAGTGCTTGGCAAAGGCTGGCTTGTCCCCAGTGTGCTGCTTTTGTAGAAGCAGCAGAGGTACATCCCGTCCTGCACCCACAGGGCTTCATCCCGTCCTGCACCCACAGGGCTTCATCCCATTTTGCACCCACAGGGCTTCATCCCGTCCCGCAGCAAGCCCAGCTCCCCTGCCGGGGTGTGGAGGGCACCTTGCTCTGCTCTTCCCTCCTCTCTGTGCCAGCCAGGACCAGCTCTCACTCCCGGTTCTCCAATGTGGGAATGTCGAGGTGCAGCAGTTGCCATGCCAGCTCCTGCCTGTGGACGCATCTGGAGCAGGAGGGGCCGTGTGTGTCACAGTGTCCTCACGTCACCCCTGTGCTCCGGCTGCCAGGGCCGGCTCTGGCCAGGACACAGAGCCATGGCATGGTCACTGCCAGCAGGGGAAGTGGGGTCAAGGACCTGTGAGGGGAAGAATTTGGGCAGCCAGAAGGCTGAGTGATAAAAGGCTCCTGTGGCAGGTTTGTCCAAGTGGCAGTGTCAGAACTGGACCGTTTCGTATATCCCCATCCATCATTATTTAATCATTCATTTCCAGTCTATACCCACTGAGGGGAACCTTCCCTCCCCTCAGCATGGAGGTGGAGCCAGGGGGTTAGGGCACAGTGAGGGGAGCTGGACTGTTCCCTCCATCCCCAAAACAGTGCTTGCGAGGGTGCCCAGCAGGATTTAGGAGGGTGCTCAGCTTAGGCAGGAGCATCCCCCTGAGCTTGTGCATGGGCAGCAGGGGGAATGGAAAGCCCCCACCCCCAGCAGTGCTGGTGCCCCCTGTGCCTGTCCCCTGCCATCCTCAAGCCCCAGGTGTAATTTCACAAATGGCCCTGGCTCTTCACCGAGGAATTTGGGTCTTTGTCCCATTTTGCAACATGCGAAAAATAAAAGTACCTGTCACATCACAGCAAAAGGCAAAAGCCCAGAAGTGCTCAAAATCCTGAATTGTGATGACTTCCCATAGCCCAAGCCCAAACCGGTGGGGATTAAAGTGAATCAGTGGAGCAGAGGCAGATGGGAGGTACCAGCCCCGCTGGAAGAACAGGTCACCGAAGCAGGAGCACGGGGTGGTGCTCAGCACCCCCGTTTGCCCTCACCCCACTCACCCCACCTCGCTGCTCTCAGGCTCTTTGGGGCTGGTTTGGGCTGCTCCTCTGCCAGGCTGCCTGTGGCCAGCACTCGGCAGAGGATAAAGCAGAAAAAGCGTTCACAACATTAATGAAAGCTCTGACAAAAGGAAGTGAAGGGAACTATTGTCTCCTTGGCATTCTCCTCAGAGTGTCTGTGTGTAATGAGACTTTTGGTTATGCTTGTGGCTTCTGTGACAAAGCTGTGATTTAAGGGCTGTCTGTACCGAAGCAGAGCTGCTCACACAGGCCAAAGTGCTGGTGAGTAATATTTTACCACAAATTGTTGTAACTGGAGCTCGACGACTGCAGTAGGAAGGAGGGGGGGGATTGCATTTGATTTATTAGATGACTTAGTGCAATTTGCAGAGCGAGTTTTGTGCTAGTGTGGCCGTGGATTTGCAAAGTCCTGCAAGAAAAAGTCCATGGGAATGGGTCCAGGGAGGGGAAGACTCTGTGGTTTGCTGCCACGATGTCCAGAGGAGGGCTGGATTGGTGGGAGGCACCGTGGCTGCCAAGCAGCTTTGGGGACCAACAGCAGCTGGGGATGCCCAGGACCCCTCCCTGTGTGTGTCCAGTGGGAAGCGGGAGTCACAGAGTCGTAGAATGGAATCACTAAGGTTGGAAAAGATGTCCAAAATTGAGCCCAACCTTAGATCAAACACCACCTTGTCAACTAAACCACAGCACTGAGTCCCATGTCCAGGTGTTCCTTGGACATCCCCAGGGATGGGGACTTCCTGAGCAGCCCCTCCCCATGCCTGACTGCCCCTTCCATGGAGAAATTAATTCTTCCTGAATTTCTTCCTGAAGCGTCCTGCCTTTTAGCATGGCCGTCACGTGTAAAACAACCCCTCTGGGCAGCAGTGCTTGCTCTCCCCGCCTTCAAAACCAGCCAGAAGTTCAAGGGATGTTTTCCTAAACATGGGGGCTTTCCTAAACTCAACCTGTGAAGCATCTTTAGGATGAGTTTTGAGGAGGAAGGAGGCATGGAGGGCAGGCTGCTGCTGGGCTTGCATCAGTGTGAGAATTCAGGTCGTGTTTACTACAGGCAGCTGGAACAGGATGATCTCAGATGGTAACGAGTAACATCTGAGAGGATGCGTTAAAACATTCAAGCTGTTTTGTAAGCACCTACTTTGCTTTCTTTCCAAACCCAGTTTAGCTATTTGCAAGGATTCGTTTGTCCCCTTAAGAACCTGGTGTCATCTTGTTGAAATAAGTGAAAAAGAACAAGAGGTTCCCCTTCCTTTTAATGGAAAAATGGAAAAATGGGTTTTGTCTTTTTTGTTTGATTGGGTTTGTGGTGTTGTTTTTCATTTTGGTTTTTTTTTAAGTTCTCCAAAACAACAAGCAAAGCCCCTCAGTCCAGCTTCCTTTCTGCTCCAGAAAGGAGAGATACCTACAGTCTGAGGGCTTCTGGCCTCTTGCAAGCTGACCTTGTGTAATTTCCTCTATTTACATTTGGCCAGCACTGGCCTCATTGACTACAAGAGTTTATACAACTCCTTTTGAGAGGAATACCACGGATTGCTGAGGCACGTCCTGCCCCACATTCTCCTATTTACCAGGGTGCTAAATAGATGAACAGTGCTACTGAATAAATATGTCCTTATCCTATTTTGTTCTGGCTTTAATGCCTTTGTACCAGGATAACAGAGAAGGTCACAGGCAATTAATTTAAACCAGGTGGGAAAAACGACTCTTAAAATCTTTCTGCGCAGGGAGACATCTGACAGTTCTCCAGTTAAATGTGCTTTTATTTATGTGAACTGTGTGCAGCCTTTGTAACGCCTTTTTTGGGGGGGGGTTGTTTTTGAGGAAACTGTTGCAAATAATGTTTGTTCACTGCTGTAAATGAGCCAGAGTGGAATTTGGAGACAGATTAACTTCCCTGGACTTTGGTGTTGGCGTTCAAGCCTGCTCTGCTCGCATGCAGGGCTCACCTCTGCTCCAGGACTTTTGCAACCAGAGTGAAAACAGCTTGTACTTAATACACATCAGTGGCGTGATGATTCCTTCAGCAGGCAGAGCATTTGCAATCCTAATGCATGCAGTGATATTTGGGACGTGGCAGCACTACTTCTTGTAGGGTTTGGGGATGCTGGGAGTTATGGGGTGGGCAGAGAAGAGCAGATCAAGAAATTAGGTTTGAGAGAGAGAAAATTGCTCTTCAGTGTGATTAATCTGCTATTTAGTGGCTTTTTAGGCTTTTTTTAAAGTAGATTTTTCTGATACATGAGTTGCTTAGCCTGGCATGGAGAAAGTATTCAGCAATTGAGCGACGATAAAATAATTACATGATTGCGTGCTTGGTGAAGACAGGAGGGGAGGGTAATGCTCCCAAGTGCCACCAATTCAGGCACCACTCAGGAGAAGAAAAGGCTCCCTCTAATCAGGGCTCCCGGGGTAAGGGTTTACAAGAGCACCCTTGAGGTCAGCACTAATCGACAGCTTCCAGGCAGCTCATTTAAAGAGCTGGGATTGCCCAATGTCCGGGGAAAGCAAGCCACTTCACACTGGAGGAGTGGCATGTGACAGCTCGGGAGGGGAAGCATCTCTGGACCCCACAGCAAACCCAGGGAATGCCCAGGGATGGAGAAGAGGTAGAGGAGGAGAAGTTTCTTCACGGCGTTTATTATTAAAAAAGAAAAAAGGGGAAAAAGAGGAAAAAACCAAAGAAAAAAAAAAGAAAAAGTTTATTGCAAATCTCAGTGTTTAAGAGTATTTCCAGAGTCCACTCGGTAACGTTACAAACAAATCAGTAAATCCTGCTTGTGCTGTGCCCTCACACACACACACTCACCACTCGCTCCCCTGCTCGTGCCGCGACACAGACAGGAACAGAAACGGACTGTGAGGTCAGTGACAAACGTATTATTTGATCTGTATTGGAAACTTGTACAAAAAAAAAAAAAAAAGAAAACCAAACAAACTAAATACAGTAGAACCTCGCAAATCTGCAGAACAGGGAGCTTCCACACACACGCAAAACCTGGAGGCCTTATTCCACTTCCAAGCAGTTGTAATAGCAAAGTGCTGTAGTGAGGTCTCGTATCACAAAGACTTCAATAACCTTACAAGGAGAGGCTACAGAACATTTACCAAAACGCTTGAAGTATCATAAATTAACAATAAATAAAAAGCACATCGTAATGCAACGTGGTTATTTGTTCAATGATCACTGATTCACACAACTCTAGTTCTCTGTAAGGGATCTTCCAGTCCTGGGTGCAACACAGCGAGGTTCTGCTGGCCGTGATAAAGTGCTGAGGCAGAGGAAGGACACGAGACCGCAGGTCCCGGGCAGTGAGGATGAATTGCTCCAGCCACTTGATTGCAAGAGTGCCTGTTTCTTTTTTTTTCTTCTTTTTTTCTTTTTTTTACCTTTTTTTTTTTTTTTTGACATCTAAGACAGAAAAAACAAATCAAGCACCTTCCCAAAAAGAGGTTGTTCTTTTTTTTTTTCTTTTACAGATTGTCCCACATTTCTATGGCTGGTAAAACACAGACAGGTCAGCGTAGCAGTTAATGGATGATGCCACTTCCACTTAAATACACAGAAATGGTGGCTTGGGGTTCTTCCTTTCCCCCAAACCAGAACAGACTTGTTTGATTTGTCCCCCTGAGTTGCCTAGAGGCAAGAAGATGCATATAGGTGGGGTAAGCAAGCTCATGTCACCGTGAGCAGGAATCTCTCCCATTAAGACTGAATGAACAGCTCAAATGTTGTCTTTTATCCATCCCTTCATGCACAGGCTCCACTTCATTTCTCACTGAAGTCAGCAGCAAAAAATAAAAAGCCCCTTGCTGACTTTAGGGGAGAGCTGGGGAAGGGCATACAGCTCAGCACAGCCACCCCAGGCCCCCATGGCTGGCAAGGGTGGGGAGCAGAGTAAGAGGGGAAGGTCCTGGGGGGGGCCACAGGCAGCTGGGGCTGCAGCAGAGATTTCCTTGTGCACCTGTGAGTGAAGGTTCTGGGTACATTAAGACATCCTGGGCCAAATCCTCCCTGCGGGTGGGCTGGTTCCGGCAGCAGTGCCAGGTCCGTGGGCACCAGCTGAGCCTTTTTCCATGGAAAGAGATGCTGGATCTGTAGTTCAGTATTTTTTTTCCTTTTTAAATAACTGGGTTACTTAAGACTTACCTATTAAAAACAGCTACACTTTATGCTGTAAGAGTAATTTCCCCAACAATTTCACAAGCAATACAAGATAGGCATTGAAGAGATTGATGTAAAGACAGCTTTCCGTTATGCAGAAGATCGTTTTTCCTCTCCAGTTATTTAAGCTAACCTCCTTTAACAATCTCAGAATAAATTAATAAATACTAGTTAAATTAGAAACAGTACATCAGATCTGACTATCAACAGAAAACAGTTCTAAGGATCCCAGTCAGGAGAAGAAAAATGATCTTATGAAATACGTGCAGTAATAACTGGCTGTAAAGACACACGGAGCCTTTGATTTCCCAGCATTTGTGACATTCAAGTTAAGATCATTAGCAATGGTTTCTAATTGTCAGCTATCTAGCCTAGCCTCCTCCTCCAAGCTAAAACATGAGTCTATATCCCTCTAGAAGAGGATTCAGTTGGCTACTGGTGGTGTATGAAATGCTTGTCTCCAGTTTGGATCATCGGGTTCTCGTCTGCGTGGAATTTGCGGTAGGGGATGGGTGACAGTCAGAGGCTGAGCTGCTTCTGCTGTTGCTGTTGTCAGTATTTATGGGATCAGTTGAACCTTTACCTATGCTTGTTATCAGGAAAGCAAGTGTGCATCACATCTTCATGCTAGACAGAAGTTATTCTTAGGTGACTATCCGTATTTTCTATGGAGCTTTCCATTGTTGGTTAAAAAAGTTCTGTCTAATATTAAAAAAAAAATAAAATTGTTGGTAGCAACTGTTCACATTTAAAATTTCACATTCCCTTTAGAATGGAGTTTTAAAACGTGGAGCAGAGCTGACATTTCCCCCAGCCTTACACCGAGTACATTAGATGGAGAAGGAACAGGGTTTTTTATACCACACTGTCAGAGCCTTTTCCTGAATTTTCTGCTTTTCCAATATCCATGTCTATAAAGTCATCTGGTAGTTCTGGTGGTGGCCCCGCTGTGCTCTCCTCCACCTGCTGCTGCTGCTGCTGCTGGTGGCACAGCCCAGTCTTGCACGGCCTCACCAGGGCCAGAAACACGGCTCCCAGGACCATGCCAGCAGCACAGGAGTAGAAGGCTGAGCTGTAGTTCTTTGTCGTATCCACTAAGACACCTACAAGAAACATTCACAGCAGTTAGCCACAGCCCACTCCCCCCTGCCCTGCTCTCCTGGAGGGTTTTAATCTGTATTTTATCTGCAGCCAAAACTCGGTGACAAATGGATGCCACGTTAAAAAAGTAAACCCATTGTGTTCTGGGGTAGGCAGTGTCATCTTCAGGCGAGTCAGAAGCCCCTGGGCACCGCAGGGATGCTGAGCCTGAGATGCATCAGGCATCTGTTTGTTCTGCCAGACTTCACCTTTCTGCAGCGTGTGGCACAAGCACAGCGAGAGGGATTCGCCTCTGCTTGTGCCTGAAGTGATGCCAGGTTTGGGTTTCTAACAGGATCAGGGTAGCACTGCAGTATTTCCCTTCCCTCTGAGGTTCCTCAGTGCCTCATCCGTGGGACTCTGCAGAGCTGCATTGCAGTCTTCTGGCTCTGGGAGACTCCCAGTACTGGTTGCAGGGCTTTTAGGGGAGTGCTGTGATCAGTGCTGCCAGAACACTTTCTAGACAGAGATCAGCACCAGCAGCTGTCAAACACCTCCAAAACAAAATTAAGACCAAAGTTTTAGTTACCTGCAAGGGGTGGTCCAGCCAACCCAGCTAAGCTTTGAATGAAGACGTAGACTCCAGCTGCAGAAGACATCCTCTCAATGCCAACCACATCGTCTTCAGCCAGGAGGGGAATATGTGTGCCCGCTACCGTGCCGAGCATGAACCCAAAATAAACGCTACATATCATCAAGCCCCAGAATCCAGAGGCAAAAGGGAAGGCAACCAACGCTACCGACAGCAGGATGACGCAGATGAGCTCGATGTAGATCTTGCGGATTGGCTTCTTGTTGAGAACCCAGCCTGCAAAAATCCTCCCAAAGACCTCGGCGATGGCCATGGCTGACAGGATGTAGGCAGAGTGGTCTTTGCTGATGCCGAGGCTGCGGCTCAGGGGGATGATGTAGAGGGAGGGAGCGAAGAAGCCCAGGGTTGCAAACAGGCCAAAGAATGCATAACAGATAAAGCTATAGTCTCTCATCACAGAGAAGTCCAGTAGTTTGCTTTTTGGTTCTGCAGGGGTGCTGTTATTTTCAACGGGATTCTGTCCATGTTGCTTTGGTTCTTCACTTTTCGGCTCTGCTTTGGTTTTTCCAGGCACATTGCTGGGTGAGGTAGTTATATCGACTCCTGAGTCTATGGACTCTATTGAGGTGCAGGTTTGCTCATTTTCAAGCATGTACTTTGTCTCCGTGGACTCCTCTGGAGGCTGTGCTTTCACTTCTTCTTGCTCTCTGATGATGATGGGGCGCAGCAGCGATCCGCAGGCGGTGATGCCGAGCTGCAGCACCCCGACAGACAGCATGCTGTACCTCCAGCCAATCTGCTCCTTCAGGGCCGTGATTGCTGAGGGAAGAGGAAAAGTGTAACTGGGAAAGCCTGTAGTTACGCCAAGGGATTGAATTTACAGCCAGGGAAGTGACTGGACATTGACCACTGGAGGGTTCCAGGTGTGTCTGGAGAAGGCTGAGCAAGGGCCCCTCCTGCCCAGGGGTCTGGCACCAACCTTCCTTCCCTCTGCTGCCACAGACAGAAGCTAAAAGCTGTGTTTAGCACCTGGCTAGCAGATGCCACTCTCTTGGTAGCCCCTTTTGAGATCTCAGCAAGTCTGGGGACAAAGTGGGTGCTGTTTTTAGTGAAGGAGAGCAAACTCGGTGCTTGAGGTTCCTTTCTCAGCTGCCCCCACCCTGAAACCAGCTAGCAGAAGAAGTCTCTTAGCCCTGCTCAAAGGTTCACGTCACTGCTTAATTACCAGCTTTCATTTGCACCCAAAGCAGCTTTGCAGCGGGTATTAGCCCAGGGTACACGAGCACAGCAGACCACGTAAACCTCCAAGGGCAGGCGGTGACAGGGCAGTGACGCCTGGGGACAGGTCCCCAAAAGGCTGGAGCACTTTGGCAGCCCATGCCGAGCACAAGCCCACTAACCTTTAGGAGCAGTTCTGTGTACTGTGTGTGTTTTAAATAGCTGAAGTTGCTTGGGCTTATTTTTAGCCTGCCAGATCTATATAGGGAGCCCGCCGGGCTGCGTATCAGCCAGGCATGTCCTGCGCTGGCACAGCACACCGGGGGGGCTCGGGCAGCGTCACCCCAGCCCCTGGGACTGCTTGTCACTCTGCCTGCGGGGCACGAGTGCCACGGGCACGTGAGCAACCACTTGTGGGCACCGACTCGGCCTCTGGCTCCCGTTTGCTTGGGGAAAGGATGGCAACAGCATTGTGCCTTGGGCATGGCACGTAAGAACTCCCAGCATGTGGGCACCGTACCTGGTGCGAAGGAGAAGACAGCGAAACATTCCCCTGTGGATGCCACCGCTGTGACCAGCGAGCGTCTTTTGTCAAAATACTGTGATAAAATGGTGACAGTCGGGAGGAAGGAGAGGCAGTATCCCAGGCCTGTGAATAAATGCCAAAAATTGCCATAACAACAAGTAAAGGAGGGGGAAACACCGATGCAAGAACATGTTAAGTCGGCTTTCCTGGTGGTCATTACAGTATCATTTCGGCCAACTCAGCAAGTCACCCTGGAAGAAAATCATTGGGGAAACCAGAATGTTATTTTTTTGTAAATTGGAGGGGGGAAAAGAAAAAAAAGAAAAAAAGGAAAGTAAAAACCCAAACCAAGAGTCCCAGCCTCCCAAACCTGCTAGATAATGCCTTCTGCTCCCAAACAGCCAGCGGGGCCCACTTTGAGGACCTCATCTGCTTAAAGTATTTGAGCCTATAGCAACTGTTCCCTTAAGCTAGGCAAGCTCCTGGCCACAGACATGAGCAGGACACCCAGGCCAGGCAGGAGAGGGGGAAAAGTACCCGGAAAAGAAACCAGAGACAGAGGGAGCATTAGAGAATTTGATCCCGGGCACAGCTTTGGTCTCCCCAGCAATCCCAGTCCATCAGAAGTGACCGGTGCAGCTGCACGAGTGCAGGGCCGAGTCCAGGGTGATGCCTGGGGTGAGACAGGGCACAAAGCCAAGCCTGGGGCCCATCCCTGCTCCGGGATCAGCTCAGGAGGGGCAGCAGTGCTAAGCACACCCCGTGTGTGGGGACCAAAGCCTCGTGGCTCGCAGGAAGCCGCGGGAGGGAGAGTTTGGCAGGTAGGGGACAGGCCAGGCCAGGGTGACTCACCGGAGACGATGCCGATGGTGACATACATGTCCACCACACTGCGGGCGAAGGAGGCAATGACCATGCCAGTGCTGACCAGCAGCCCTCCGGCCATCACCACCAAGCGGTGGCCGAAGCGGTTGCTGAGGACCGTTGACAGAGGAGCTGGAGAGGGAAGAGAGCCGTGGTCAACACCCACCTCAGCAACTTCACAGCCACCATCTCTTGCAGAGACTCTTCTCATACTCCTGCCCAGGTCCCCGCGAGGTGCCACCTCCCTGCACAGCACAGCGTCACCCTGGAGCCACCCTCGGAGCACTGCACAGCTCACAGCATTTAGGACGTGCTAAAAAATCACCAGAACAGACTTAAAGACGAGCACGTGGCAGCCTGGGACAAATCTGCAGCCACATGCCCAGACACCACTGGATTTCAGCAAGGCTCAAGTTATTTCTAATCCTTTTCACTGCAGAGTTTGGTTTGAAAACTCTGGGTTTTGCCCCTTGCTGGTGAGACCTGAACAACTGGGTCAGGCTCAGCGACACGGACCATGTCCCTGCACCACCCAAGGACACGAGTTGGGGCTCAAAGGGACTACCAGGGTGAGACTGATATTTCTTGGCATTTGTGGAGCAGCCTCTGAGCTTTATGGCTGTGATTTAATTTATAATGGAGCCATTAGAGACACAAAAGTCCTAGGTGCCAGGTCCTTGCATGCTGAGTCAGCAGCACGACTGCCCCTTGCACCTGCACCGAGCGCCTGCTCCTCTTACCTGTGAAGGTCTGTACAAACACACATATGGATATAATCCAGGATATCCTGCTGTTGGTTTCGTCAAAGCTTTCCATCAGGTCATTAAAGAAGACTCCAAATGATTTTATGATGCCGTATGTCAGGGCTTCCACAACAAAGAACGCAAAAGCAACTGTCCAGCCCCATCCTCCGTCAGGCACTTTAGTATAAACGTTTGCAGAGGTGCACGGCATCTTTACAGCTTTGACCGTCATTTTGGATCTGGAAAAAGAGGGGACAGGGAGCCAGGCATCAGTTTAAGCTGAATTTTGCTGAAAGAGGCACAGCCTGGGAGCTGTAGCACCCCTAAGGCACCGCGAGCCGGACCCTGTGCTGCCGAGGGATTGAGTGTGGGAGTTGGGGTGATGTTTCTGCCTCTGTCCCTCTGTGGGCTCCTTCCTGCTGGTGCCCTGTGAGCCCAGGACCAGAAACTCTCGGCTCAGCACCCGGGTGAGCTGTTCCCAGCAGCCAAGCCCGGGAGCTGGGAGCTGTCATCCATCTGTCGGTGCATGGGGGTGGATGGATGCAGTTCGTGAAAGATCCACCGCGGAACCCAGTGCGGGCTGGACTGGTGGAGCTGCAGGAACCCCTGGGGCACCTGTCCTCCCCAGCCTGGCTTTGCATCCCCAAAATGGCAGCTCAGGGCTGCCCACACCTCAAGAAGGGGGGTGGGGACACCCCCGCTTCCAGCAGCTCCCCTGCAGCCCTTGGCACCACTGCCACCCCCCAGGGCAGGGGGGGTTGGAGGGGGATCACCCCATAAGACACGGGGTGTCCTCCACCCTGCCCCGTGTCACCCGGGGGCTGTGGGTGTGCAGGGGTGGCTTTGATCCCACACGGAGCTCCCCATGGAACCCCAGCACTGCCACAACTGCACAGGGGGGACAGCGCCGGTGTCACAGTCAGGGGGAGGACACTGCTGGGGTGACCGCCACACCCGCACAGGGGGGACAGTGCCAGGGTTAGTCCTGGGCTCCCTGCCACACCTGCATGGGGCTCCGCAGTGCCAGGGCCACCGCCACACCTGTGCAGGGGGACAAATGCCAGGGTCACTGCCACACCTGCATGGGGGGGGCTGAGCCGAGGCCACTGCACCACCACACCTGTGCAGGGGGACAGTGACAGGATCACCGCCACACCTGCACTGGGGGGACAGTCCTGGGCTCACTGCCACACCTGCAGGGGGTCTGCTGTGCCGGGGTCACCGCCACACCAGTGCTGGGGGACAGTGCCAGGGTCACCGCCACGCGTGCGCTGAGGGGGGGGACCGTCCTGAGGTCACCGCCACACCCGCCTGGGGGGTGCCAGAGTCACCACCGCACACCTGCACGGGACACAGTGGAGTCAAGCCCCGGCGCTGGGTCCCCGCAGCCGCCCCGGGAGGGCACCGAGCGGTGGCCGTGGGCGGCCGCCCCGTGTGCGGCCCCGTCCCGCCCGGACCTGCGGCTCCGGCGTGCGCGCCCCCCGCGCCGCCGTCCGCGGCAGCCACCAGGCATTTCCCTCCTCCATTTTAGACTCGGCTCCTCGGCACCACGTTCTCGGCGCAGGGAGCCCGGGCGGCCCCGGCCGCGCCGCCCCAGCCCACCGGGAACTTCGCACGGCGGAGCAGGCGAGTGCGCGGCACCGGCACCGGGGCCCCGCGGGAGCTCGGCCGGGCTGGGAGCCCACGCGAGGGGCCCCCGGGCCGGGCATGGGGGTCCCCACGCCGCGCAGCCCCTCCTGCGGTGCCGCATGGCGGGTGCGCGGCTCCCGGGGGATCCTCTCTGCCGGGGATGGAGCGAGGCGTGGGATCCTCCTGCATCCCTGCGGTGCTGCCGCGCCGGGCTCTGCTGCAGCCGGGCAGGGCGAGGGGCACGGGCGGGACCCCCGGCGTTCGCCCGAAGTTTGTGGGAAGTGCCTGGAGACCCCCCCGAGAGAGGGGACGGAGCTGCCATGAATTCCTGTGTCACTGCACGGGGAATCGGGGGAAAAGCAGATCGGGAGGAAGCACGCTTAGGGGACAGAAAAAAAAGAGAAAAAAGGGAAAAACAACCCAGCGAAACCGCAAACCTGGGCGTATGTTTTGTACATTTAAAGATTAAAAGAAATAATGATGGCGGGGGAAAAAATTGAAAATGAAGAAGCCGGAGCGCAGGGGCCCGGCGTGGCCCCCCCTTCCCTGCATCACTTTCCCAACATTTCAGCCCTGATTCCTGCATCGCCGGGGCCGCGGGCTAAAAATACAGGGATGCAGGCGAGGGGAGGTGGGGAAGAAAAACGCTGGAAAAATGAAAAAATAATGTTGAAAAGAGCCCCAAAAGAGGAAAAAAAAATTAAAAAGGGAAACAAAGCCCTCCCCCACCCAGCTCCCCGGAATCCCCGGGCGGGAGCCCCACTTACCCGGTGCTGCGGCGGGGTCAGGGGCTGCCCATGGCCCGGGAGGGCGAGCGGGCGACCCTCGGCGAGGAGGCGGCCCCGCTGCCCGCCGGCCTCCGGCCGCTGCTGCTCCCGCTGCCCGCGGCGGCGGCTGCTGCTGCTCGGTGCTCGCTCGCAGCCCTTTTATACCGGCTGGAGCCGGTCTCCGCCGGCGGCTCCGCAGCGCCCATGTGCGCGGCGCCGGGCCCGGCTCGCCCAGCGGCGGCACCGCGTGTGCGGGAGGGGCGGTGCAGCGCGGCCGGAGCGGAGCGGCCCCGGGGGTCCCGCAGCC
>NW_024581870.1:0-20190 GCF_017639235.1 Corvus kubaryi | reverse complement strand
CCTCCTCCTCCTCCTCCTCCTCCTCCTCCTCCTCCTCCTCCTCCTCCACTGTTTCATTCCAGCATCTCTCTATCCCTTGACTTTTGGGAAACACCCTCACGTTTCAGAACTGCCAAGGGAAGAAAAGAAAGGGAGTGAACATGTCAATCCCAAACTGGTTTTCAGTGTTTGCTATACTAAGGGGAGGGGGAAAAGCCCTTTCATCCCCAATCCAGAGCGGAAATTGTTAATTTAAAAGCACCAGCAAATTGGGATGGTCAAAAGCAAACTGCAGAGCAGCTGGGCAGGTGTGTGTGAGCACAGTGTCAGCCTGTGGGGAAGATCCTTCCTCTTCCCAGGCAGCCTTTGGGACACCACGGCCCTGCTCAGCTTTTTCAGAGGTTTTTTTAGGGGGTGTGTGTGTTTGTTTTTCCTCTTCCTGCCCTTATTAATCTCTGCTGTCACCAGGGTCACCTTAACCTTGGCTCAGTGCTGGCCACAGGAACTGGTGGCAGTAACTCTTGTGGTGGGGGGTGTCTCTGTGGACACAGGGTTGGGTAATAAAAGTACACAATTTTGGGACACAGCGCTCATGTAGGGATTCGTTCAATAGCTTATTCTGCAATAACTGGGGCAGAAATTAAGAAAGAAGCAGCAACAAAAAAGGAGGAGATGGGAAGGATCTCGAGAGAGCAACAGCTCATTCCTGATGGTGCTGGGCTGGATGTGGCTGCAGGATTGGGGTGATCACGACCTGACCAATCACCTGCCACCTCCTCTGGCTTTCTGACCATCACACTGTTTGGGCCTTAACTGCTCATCAACTTTGCTTCCAGTTTTCTCACTTCCTTGGAAAGCAGCACCAGCGTTGAGGTTCTCTGCCAGTAGAACATAATCCAAGGAGAATCCATGAATCCCTTGCAGTAACAGAATTCCTGCTGAGCCTGGGAGTGTTCTCCCAGGAATCTGTGTTTGTTTCCAGCACAATCGTGTGCCCAGATCAAATTAAAATGAAATTACGATGCTGGGACCCTGTGTAGGTTCAAATGTCTCTGTGTAAAATGCCCCCAGGATTTTAAACATGAATTCCTGTGCCAGAGCAATGATCTTGGGCTGAACCTGCCCTCCAGTGCTGCTGTAGGGGTCAGTTACCCTTGGTTCATCCCATTTCACACCAGAAAACTCCCAGTCTTTCTGGAGAACTGGCAGTAAGACATTTTTTCAAGCAAGAAAATAGCCAGGATAGTTTTAATAAGGCTCAGAAGGAGGGGTCTCTTATCAGCAGAAAATTCAGCTGTTTTTCAGCTCTGTCCTTCCCTGACATCCTTATTGACCCTTTGCCACCAAGGACCAGTGAGATCAGGGGGCACCTGGGCTGCAGGTTCTGGTGTTTAATGCCTGTTCTCCTCTCCTAGCGCCTCCAGGAGTGGAAAACGTCTCTGACCTTGTTTGTCTCCATATTTTCAAGTCTCTGCAGTCCATGGAGAAGGACACAGGTAGATTCTCGCCCCCAAGCCCAGTGTTCTGGATGGAGAAAGCCTTGGAGAGAGCTGGTGCCAATTTTAGCACAAGTTCCTGCAGCAGAAATAGATCTTCCCGAGCTCACATTTAAATCTTAGTAAATTATATCTCAGGTTAAAGTATTTATTCAAGTGCCGTGGGGGAATTTCGAGCTGGCTGTGTACCTCATCACAGGAGATGGGCTGGAAATTACAGTCATTTGGAAAGAACATGGATTTGAATCTCGGGGCCCATGGTGAAAGTCAGTGCGCAGTGAATTATTCCTCTCAGTTCCGGTTCACACATGGATTCAGCTGGAGCCAAAGTCATTTCCAGAGAATCCCATTTCTCCAGTGAGCTACAGGGGCTCTTGGGGGGCTTTTGTGCTTGTCCTTGTGTTTTTCATTCTTCTGCCCTTGCTGCTCATTCAGAGGCCAATGCCAGTGAGGTGGATTTGTTCATCTGCTGTGTGCAATAACCACAGAGAGGGATTTTTTCATGCTGCCCTTGGTAGCCAGGCTTCTGTGATGGTGGGAAGCAAAAAGCTGAGGAGTCCTTGTCATTTGTGTCCTGCCTGGTAGAACTGGTGATGTGTGGGGATGTCTGATATTTATGCAAGAAACTGTCAGGGCAACTCTTTAATTGGCAGTGAGAGGAGCCCCAGCTGTTCCTGCAAACTGCTGGAATCATCTCTTTGCTTTCTGCTGCTCCAGATGTTCCTCTGGGCCACCCTGCAGCCATCTCTGAGGGCCACAGAGTGATGGGAGAGGGACAGTTTGGGCTCACAGGGGTGAGGGACCTGCCCTCGGCACTGCTGGGCTCACACAAGGTCACCTCCCCTCTCTCTCTCCCGTGCTCCAAATCTGCTCAAGAAAGTGGGATCTTGTCTCTAACATGGAAAGTGTCTCTTTGAGGGGGTTCAGAGGTTGGTCTGCACCTTCCTCATGGGATTTGCAGCTGCGTCAGCTCAGGGAAAACACCAGCTGGCCCAAGCACTTCCAGAGTCAAAAATAAATCACAGAGGGAACCAGCTGATGAGCAAAAATCTATTGGATAGCTGGAAGTGACCACCTTCTCCATCGGATCTGGGTCATGCCAAGGTGTTTGTTCCTCTCCTCCACCCTGGCACTGTGCTGTGTGGGTTGGATGGGGCCTCCTGCATTTCCAAATCACCATTTTCGGTGTTTTTCACTGCACAAAACATGAACATTCAGTCCATGCACCCAAAATGAGTTCAGAACAGCAAGTTTTCCCCTTGGCCATGGTGTGGGTGCCCTGTTGGCTCTGATTCCCACACTCTGGGAGCTCTTAAAAACATCTGGGAGCCAAATGGCTCA
Organism: Corvus kubaryi; assembly: GCF_017639235.1. Classification (NCBI taxonomy): domain Eukaryota; kingdom Metazoa; phylum Chordata; class Aves; order Passeriformes; family Corvidae; genus Corvus; species Corvus kubaryi. Next base: position 17,374 of record NW_024581870.1, on the reverse strand, counting down.
AAGAACAGGAGGAGAAAAGCCTCGGTTTTAGTTGTGGTTGAAGTTTTTTCTCGTTTTCTAAATTATCCATTTTTCTGCTGGGGGGTTTGGGGAGTGCAGAACACAGGCCCTGCACTCCTTCCCTCTTTTTGTTGCGTGGGGCCTCCACAGGAAAAATGTGAAGGGTTTTTGAAAGGAAAAGTTTGAAAATGAATATTTACACAGCACTCAACTGCTGCCCATCTTCCCCATCAAACTGTGAGCATTGATTGCAGCTATTGCTGAATTCCCAACTTATTCATGACATGCAGATTATGGGGCAATAATTGCAGCTGAGGTTGCTGTCATTTTGCTGGATCCCTGAGGATCCACGTCTCCTAAGGGCTGGAATTTTTTTGCCCGTATGGCAACATTTGGCTTTAGCTGGAGACGCAGTTAAGTAGGGGAAGCTCAACTGCAAAATGTCCTTGAAAAAAAGGTGACAACTGAGCTCTTTCTTTGTCTGGCTTCTCCCATTATATTCTGGATGTTTTTGTGGGAGCTGGCACAGGCTCCTAGGGGCATTAACAATGCAAAAATAGCTCTGGGCTTGGCCACAGCCCTTTGTTGTTTAGGAGCCTGCTGGAATGTGGGTGATGATGGTGAGGAAGGGCTGGACATGGCCAGAGTGGGAGGCTGGGAATTCATTCATTTCTGCTCAGTGTGGGATCTCACATCAGCAGCTTCTCGTGTTATTAATGACAGACAAGTTACGGTGCAGAAAGGGACATTAGAAGGACAGGACAAGAGGAAGTGGCCTCGAGCTGCACCAGGGGAGGTTCAGGTTGGAATCAGGAGGAATTTTCTTTCTGGAAAGGGTGGTCAGGCCTTGGAAGGGGCTGCCCAGGGAAGTGGTGGAGTCCAATCTCTGGAGGTGCCCAAAGCAGGACTGGACATGGCACTCAGTGCCCCTTCCCTTCCCTTCCCTTCCCTTCCCTTCCCTTCCCTTCCCTTCCCTTCCCTTCCCTTCCCTTCCCTTCCCTTCCCTTCCCCCCAAATCCCTTAGCTCTGTTCCCTGCATGAATTAGTTAAATATTTACACACACTTTTAGAGTCAGATATTGTGCATGAACTCAATTTTATCCAAAGTCATTAAACTCATACTTTAAAGCCCATTTTTAATGGCCCCTAGTGGGGACATTAAAAGTGCATTTTGTGCAGTTGATAGAGTTGTAGGCCTGTGCTACAAGCAAGAGAAGGGGGACTCAGGCCAGGAGCTGGGGACACAGGCAGATTTTAAACACAGAAATGGTCAAAGTGAAAGGTTTAAGAAGAAAAGCAGCAGCTTCTTGAAAGGAATAAAGTGAGTTTGATTGCAAATATAATTTTTTTTTTAAACTTTGCCTTTCACATAAACTGTGATCCAGAATGGTGGTTTCCCAGCCTCTAAGATGTTCCAAATTATTAATTCCTGTTCCAAAGTATTAATCCCTGGGAAAAAACCCATCCCCCTCTCTCCCAGGTGCCCTCTGCAAATTGAATTCACAGCCCTGAAAACCCAGAGCTGATGCCAAGCATTTTAATCTCACCAAAAGTAAACAGAGAGCACCAATTTACATAAAAATTAGCGTGTAAATTATTCCAGTGTTCACATTGTGACACCCTGAGTGTACTGGGTGACTTTGGGCCACTCAGTGCTTTTTGAGTGCATGCTGCTGCCACAACAGACGCCGGTCGTGTTTCTTTGCAGAAGTTCGGAGGAAATTACTTGTGGAGAAAAAGCTCTGCTTTAGGAAAAGCCCAAAGGAAAAAGGAATAAAAAGAAGGAGCAGATTCTCCAAGGACCACTGAGTTCTGGAATTCTTCCTGGCAGGATGATTTGAGGAGGGTGGGAGGTTTGGGAGCCTGGAGGATACTCCCTGTGGCTGCTGGAGCTTCCAGGGCACGCGGGCCCAGTGAGTGACGTTTGCTGGCCCTGAAGCTCCCCGGTGTTTGCCCACTCATTTTTCTTCATGCTGCTCTCCCTCAGCCCCTTTTCCCAGTGTTGTCTGAGAAGTCTCTGGGAAGGAAAATGGGAGTGGAAGTTGTTTGTGAGGGCAGGGAGTGAATTCCTTTGTGGGAAAGGGCCCTGGCTCAGCTGGCCCTGGCCTGGGGAGTGTCACTCATTGCAAAGCTCTGAATTATCAAACCTCCAACCGCCTCCAGTTATTGGATGAAATGTTTTAGCTTGTGGTGAAAAGAAGCTCAGGGAAGATGCTTTAATGACTGCTTCTGATCTGAAAACCAAATATTCCCTGAATGGCTGCCCACACCGAGAGAAACATCCCTGAGCTGTGCTGGCATTTACTGCATGGGGATGTACTGAAGTTTATCCAAGCACAGGGTCTGCATTTTCAGACCTTTGGAGATTACTTTTATCTTCTTTCCACTATTAAACATAGCTCAGCTCTGCTGCACTTTCCCACAAATAAAATTTGCTGGTGATTACTTCTAGGAATCATCCATGGAGTATTTTTAAGGAGCTGTTCAGCCGTGTGTTTGTGCTGGATGGGATCGGTGCTGTGTAATCTGCAGTGCTGCCTCTGCACTGTGATTATTTTCTGGCTGGTTTATGTGGGAAGAAACCTTCCCTGCTTTGCCACTTTGCCTCTCCTTTAAATCTGAACTTGCTGTGGGTTCTCTGGGGAGAAGGTTATGTGGAGACTCCAGGGACTCTTCATCAGGAATTGTAGGGACAGGACAAGGGGAAATGGGCTCAAACTGAAAGAGACCAGGTTCTGATGGGATATTAGGAATAAATTCTTCCCTGTGAGGGTGGTGAGGGGCTGGGATTGAATTCCTGGAGAAGCTGTGGCTGCCCCATCCCTGGAAGTGTCCAAGGCCCGGTTGGATGGGGCTTGGAGCAACCTGGGATAGTGGAAGGTGTCCCTGCCCATGACCTCCAGGAAGGAGATGATCTCTGAGGTCCCTTCCAACCCAAACAATCCCATGACTCCTTGATTCTCTTATCTGGAGCTCTGGAGCTTTTCCCATGGCTGGGAGCATGGAGAGGACAAGGTCAGAGATAGGGAGAAGGCCGCACATGGGGATTTCTCAGGCTGGAGGTGCTGCTGGATGCTGTAAAGTGTTGATTTGTATCTGGGGGATGCTGATGGGATTGGGGGATCAGCTCCTGGTGTCTGGTATCAGCAGAGAAAGGTCAGGGGAAGGGGAGCAGCTCCTCATCCCTGCTGGGGGAAGGATGCTCAGCTCATCTCCTCCCGAGGAAAACCACCAGAGGAGGAGGAATCACACATACCCAGTGCCAAATGGCATATGATGACTCAAGAGAAAAAAAATCACACCTCTTTATTACCCAGATTTATCTCCCTGTGCATGACAAGCACCACCAGATGCTCCTCTCCTCAATTGCTTTATTGGATTCTGGGACATCCTCGTAATTGCTCTAAGTGGGAGATGATTCCCCAGCATCTGGCATGTGCTCATACTGATCCTGGGCGCTTCTCAATCCACTTAGGGAAAGCACAGACGTGCTCCCTGTGCTGCCAGAGGCAGCCTGGGAATCCTAAAGCCTCACTGGATCCTATTTTTCTTCCTTTGAGTTGCTGCTGAATGACTAAGGCCTCGCCACTGGATCTCCGGCAGGCTGAGCAGTTACAGGTGGATTTGCCCAGATTTCATCCCCATTCCCGAGGCTGGGCAGGAAAGGACTGTCCCAGCCCCCAGCGTTGCTCCCAGGCTGTATTTCAGGAGCTGCTGGAATGCTATCCTTGCACAAGCTGCCCCTCAACTCATGGAAGTGCATTTAGCACCTAAGGCCCAACAGAAATCTTCCAATAAATTAAAATTGTTTCTGTTTTAATTTTTGGTTTAGGTTCAGAAAGTCTCCTGCTCCTTTTGGGGCTGGTGGCAGGTATTGGTGAGCACCTCTTGAGCATCTTTTAATGGAGAAGGGAGCCCTGCCTGGTGGATTCCCCAGGTGGGTGGTTTTCCCTGGTCGGCTCAGAGTGAGGAACAGACAGGAATAAAACCAGCTAAAAGCAGATATTTCAAGAATTGCTCCAAAGCTACAGTTTTCATTCCAGGCAGGAATGAAAATATAGGATTTAAGCAGTTTAAAAAACTTTTCTTTCCCTGCTTCCTTCCTCCGAGCAGCCTGGCCGGGTTTGGTCAAACCAAACTTGATGCTGGCATGTGGTCAGCAGCGCTGGCAACTCCTGTTTTCCAGGCACAGCTTTGGAGCTGGAGCTTTTGGAGGGACACAATGGTGCAGGAGGGTCTGTCTGAATGAGAGAATGAAACACTTCCCAGCTTCAGGAATGCTGCTGAGTGTTGAGTGGCAGGGAAAAGGGATTCTCCAGGCCTGCAGACTCCAGCCCTGTCTAGACTTCATAATGCAGTGGTGCAAACCCGCCCTCCTTGAGCTCCTGCCACGGCCTCTCAGTGTCCTAAAAATGGAAGCAGAGAAAGTTCCCGGTGCCAAAGCCTCAGTCATGTTAATGAGCCCCCAGTTCCTGTCAGATTTGGCAACTCAGCCCTCTGAACTTGCAGCAGGTGGTAGAAAAGCTCATTTCCTAAACCCACATCCCTCTGGAAGCAAAAGGCCCCAACTGGCTTCCCATGGCCTCTCCTTCCAGGCTGGTGGAGACTCCTGGGTGTGGGGATGGATGTTCCCGTAGGGAACACTCAGACCATCACTCCACAGAGATTACTGGGGTCAGCACATTGCTCTTGAGTCAAATCACTGTCAGGTCATGTCAGAAAGGTGACACTCACTGCCCAAAGCCCATTGGATGTGGCACTGACTGCACCAAAATCAGTTTTTAGACCCCAAAATCAGTGTTTCGGATGTTTCTGTCCTCTCTGGCTCCCTGAGTCTGTTGGCAGAGCTCGACTCTGCAGAGTTGGTTTGGGTCACCAAGTTACTTTGGGTTTAGGATGAATTTCCTTCTCCACCCCCGCTTTTCCCCTTTCTGGGATCGAGTTTCTTGCAGCTCAGCACACTCTCATCCCTCTATTTCCCACTGAAGGCTGCAGCAGGGCTTGGTCACCTCTGTTTTCCTAAACCCAGCCCAAGTAAGGAGCATCTGCCAGGAGGCAGAGGTGTTCCTAAGCCTGTGGCTGGAATAACTCCTCCTTTGCCGCCTTGCTTTGCTCCCAGGCACACTCCCAGGCCAGGAGGAGTGGGAAGCACAATTCCAGCCCCTGGATGTTTTCTCCTGTGCACCCAGAACCCAGGCTGATGGGAAAGCAGAGCTGGCCAGGCTCAAACCCTCCTCATTTCCCTCTTCCTGGAGCTGTGGTCTGACCTTTCCCATGTCACATGGGGTGGAGATTTGTCCTCCCTGGTTTTACCAGCACGGGAAAAATGAAGTGGCTGAGGCAGAAAATGACCCAGCACTTCCCCGGTGCCAATTCCTCCCTCCCCTGGCTTGCAGAGACCTGCGCCTGGCACAGCACTGAACTCACCTGACCAGTTCTCCCCCTGCCAGCCCAGAGAAGCATCACTGCTCCTCTTAGCAGCAAATTAGGCTCTCACGTGTGTTTTAAAAGAGTCATAAGTTTCCTGGGGTGTGCTGTGGTTCCTGTGCTGGCAGTTTTGGGTGCCTGGGAAGACACTCCTTGGAAAGCATCATTTTCCAGAGGTGAGGTCCCAGGCAGGGCAGGGCAGGGCAGGTCAGATCCCTGTTTCTCTGCACGGAGCAGTGGAGGCAGCTCAGATCTGCTGTCATTTTGGTGCAGGTTCCTGCCCTCCATCTAAAGACAGAGCTGTGCAGAGCTCTTGGCTGTAAGTGAGCAGGCAGGGTTGGAGTCAGTGAAAAGCTGCCTGGATCCCAGTGGGAGCTTCATTCCCCATGGGAATTTGAGCTTGGGATGAACACAATTTTCAGATCTGCTGAAGCTTCTGGTTCGTGGTATTTTGCCTCTTGGACTGACACATCATATGCGGTTTATGCATCAGGGGCTGACAAGTCAGGGCCCATAAAGAAATCTTGTTTCCCATAGGAATTCCCATAGGAATGTGCTGCTCCAACCCATTTGGTATTAGGGCTGTCATCGCAGGAATGGCAGAGGAGGTGCCCAGGATGGTCACTGAGGGCCTTGCACCTCAGAGGAGCAGTCACTTCTTAATTTACATGCAGAGAAACGGCCACAGAGACCTTCTGTGCTGAACTCCATCACAAATGCTGAGAAAACCTGCAAAGTCCCGCTCCCATTCCCTGCTCCAAATCCCCCACAACAGACCCTGATATCCAGGGCTGGGAGCCAAACCCTCTCAAGTCAATGGAAAGATTCCCCTTGACTTTAATGGTCTTTGCATGAGTGCCTAATTCCTTCCTGTTCACAGCCTCTCTTGGACTTGGTTATGGAAACAACTGCAGCTGTAAAATGCTGCAGTGAACTGTAAACCCTTCAAAGCAGCCCCACGGCAGCTTTCCCTGTCCTCCCAGACACTTGGAATAGGATTTGTTTGACAAAAAGCCTGATCTGTGTTCTCCCAGCCAGCGCCATGGCTGCAGTGTGAATGAGCGTTTTAACAAAGATATTCCTGCAGACAGGGCTTGTGGTCAGCCCGCCGGGGCTGGAGCCAAGCTCTTCCCAGCAGGATGGGGAAGGCAGGGAGCCTTGGCAGTGCTGGGCGAGGCTGAGCCTCTGTGGCTCTCAGAGCTCTGCTCCTGGCTGTTGCAGCTTCCATGATGTTTTCCCTGCAAGGACCATGTCACTGACCCTGCCCAGATTCCTCAGCCCGTTGTGGAATGTGTTTTGCCCCAGGCTGTGCCATCCCAGGCCACCTTTGTGCCTCACTCCACAACATTCTGACAAAACACTTAGAAAATGCTTAACTTTAAGGACACAGATGTGTTTCACTGGGGATTAAAGGCATTTGGCTGGGGAGGGATCTTGGTGGATCTGGCTGTAGGATGCCAGCAAGAGGCACATGGAATTCTCTCCCAACACCTGGGATTATCAACTGGCACCTCAAAACATGAGACCTGCCTTCTCCAGCCTCATCATGCATGAAGCAATAGCAGCACACAGATTTTTGAGTCTTTATCAAGCCCAGAGTCACCAAATCTAAGTGTGAGAGGAACAGTGACGTTCTGTCTGAGGGTTTGAGGATGTTTGCCACTGTAGGAGGTTGCTCAGCTGGCTCTTGGGGGAGACGAGGCTGATGGTGCCTGCTCTTTCTTCTTTTATGCCCTAAAAACTTTCTAGATCGTGGCTTTAGGTTGTTTTTACTTCACTGTTCAAACACCAGATGGGTTTTGCTGGGTTTTTTTTCCCAAAGGCAACTGGGTGCCTGCACCGCCCACCTGCCCATCCCTCTCATCCTGTGCAGCCTGAGTTGGAATGTGATCCCAGAATGTGATCCCAAAACGTGATCCCAGCATGGCCTCCATGGCTTGGGCACAAATCCCCACTTCTGGAGCCACGTCGTGCAGGAGGAAGCTCGGCCTCCCTCTCACAGCTGTGCATTCCCGAGATGAAAAGGGCAGCTCAGGCCCTCGATGCTCCTCAGCAGAAAATCCGGCCTGGACAATCCATGGAAAAGCCTGGCAGCTGCAGGAGCTGTCTGGCTGCTGGAAAAATCTGGAGTGAGCTCCCTCCTGACACCCTGGTTTGGGGAGCTCTGCCCTTTTGGATTTCAGAGTGTTTGCCCATCAGTCTCCCTAGAAACGAGGCTGCTTGGAGATTCCCAGCTCAGCCATGTAGGAATTGTGCTGGCCTGGCTCTTTTGGAAGGATTATTTGCTTTTTAAAGCCCTTGTCTGCAGCCCAAGCTGATGGTTCTGTTGCAGAGGAAAACAGGCAGAAGCCTGAGACGTGGATGAAGTAATGAGTTCATCTCTCTGCAGTCTAGCCAGGTACACACTGTTTTGCTCCCAGGACTTAATTACAATTCAGGCATCTTTCCTCACATTTTTATGAAGCTCAATGGCAAATAATGGTCACTCTCTCATTACATCAGCATTACCTTGTTTTCTTGGTTAAAAAGGAGAGATCCAAGGGCAGTATCCTTCCTTGCCCTGCATTTGGTTGTTCTGGGATGTGCTATCTCCAGCAAGCAGTCAGAAACATGGGGTTTATGTCAGGACCAGCACTCACATGGGCTGGGCTGGACTGGTCTGGGGAGAGAAGGAGAGACTTGTCCAGTGCAAAATACTGCATTAGCCTTGGATGGCTGATAAATCCTCACCTGGCTGATGCTCTCCCTGTTCTGCTTTGTGGGCTTTGGCACTGACACCACGGACATCACCCTGTCTGGGGTCTGGAGCCCACTGGCCTTCTCCTGCCTGGACTCCTCCCAGTGTCCCCAGGGCTCACTGGAGAAAGGAAAAGTAAAAGTCTGGGCAAATTTGATTGAATAATGAGTTTAGTTACTTTACCCAGCCACAAAACGGGGCATATTCACCCAGGGCAAAATGAAACAGGGCCCCACTGGTGCAACAGAATCTTCTGGCCCACAAAGGAAACCACCAGCTCCTTGTGGGAGGGGTGTGAAGCTGTTGATGGAAACGAGTGTGCCATGATCCTGTGGCCTTGCAGTGCTCTGTGATTTTGGTCACTCCAGACTACGATCAGCACAGCCAGACCAGCCCTCATCCCAGCCCAGCTGGCCACTGGCCCCAGTAGCTGCTGGCTGCTGTGCCTCATGGCTTCACGGGGAGTTTATACTGTCTTGGTGCTGCTTTGTAACACCCACCCAGCTTGGCTGCATCCTGCAGGGTCACTGGTTATGAAATGGCCGGGTTTGCTGGGGCATTAAAAAAACTCAACTCTTTTTAGTATGGAATTAGTGTCTCCTGGTATGAATATTGCAGTGCTGTGTTCTGCCTGAAATGATGCTGCTCCAACAGGCTGGAGCTCAGCGTTGTTTGTTTCATTTTCCTTTCTGAACCTGACCAGTCCCATAAAATCAAAACCTATCCTAAAACACTGTAATTTCTCAGATTACACTTCATGCAGGGGGAATGGACACATTTAGATGATGTTGCCAGGTTGGCTGCACTGGGAGAGAAGTTTTTGCACTATGAAGAGAAGGTTTTGTGCTGTGGGAGAAGGTTTTGCATGAGGAAAGAAGGTTTTGCACTGGGGAGAAGGTTTTGCTCTGTGGGGAGAGGGTTTTGCACTATGGGAGAAGGTTTTGCATGAGGAGAGAAGGTTTTGCACTGTGGGATAAGGTTTTGCTCTAGGAGAGAAGGTTTTGCTCCATGGGGAGAAGGACTTGCATGAGGAGAGAAGGTTTTGCTCTAGGAGAGAAGGTTTTACTCTATGGGGAGAAGGATTTGCATGAGGAGAGAAGGTTTTGCACTGAGGGAGAAGTTTTGCTCTGTGGGGAGAAGGTTTTGCACTTGAGAGGAAGTTTTGCGCTGTGGGAGAAGGTTTGGCACTGTGGGGAGCAGGTTTTGCATGAGGAAAGAAGGTTTTGCACTGTGGGGAGAAGGTTTTGCACTGTGGGAGGCTGTGCAAGTCCAACACGACTCCCCGGGGGGGTGGTTTGGGTCTTGTCCAAGATGAGCGGTGTGGAAGGCAGCAGGTGGCTCTGACCATCTGCAGGGAGGATGAAGAGGTGCCACCCCTCAGTCCACCCTCCAATTTCCTGCGTGCCTGGGGAAGGCACTGGAAGGTGCTGTGGGTATAAAATGGAATCAGGATGACAAATGGTTCATCCCTTGGGATTTCCTTTGCGGCTCAGAAAGTTGTGGCTAGAGTGATGGGAACAACAGCAAGAGCAGAGGGTTCAGAGGGCTGAGCTCAGTGCAGGGCTGAGTTCTCAGCTGGAACACGGGAGGGCTGCAGGGCTCGGTGATGAGCAGGAGCACACGGAGCAGGGAGGCTGTGGAGCTAAAGGAGCAGTGGGGATAGCACAGAAACCCTCCTGCAATGTGATTTATTGAGCTGTGAGGGTGTCTCTCACTTCCAGTGGCAGATTCCTCATCATACATGACATTTAAGCAGGGCGGGAGAGGTTTCACTGCAGGAAACCACTCTCTGTCTGCGAGGGGGGCACTGGGCCGAGCTGGTTTGTGGCGGCCGCGCTCGCAGCTGGGGAGGGAATTTTCTAAATCAGATTTTTATGAGGTGTCTAATTGACTCATCATCCCTGCCCCCGCCCCGTGCACAAACATTTGCTGTGCCCTGAAATGTGAGATGAACAAGGCTGGCGAGAAATGTCTGAATATAACAGGGGAGTAGAGGACTGAGGAGGGTGAGGAAGGAGCGAGTCCCTCCCTTGCCAATCTTTAAACCAAGATTGTGAAAAATCCCGTATAAAAAAAAACAACAACAGAAAGAGGTTGTGGTTTCCTAAGCCAGTTTGCATTTCTGGAAGCTGATGACGCCCTGGATAACTGTTGTTTTTTCAGACCCCTCTCAATTTTTTTAGGATGGTTTGTCTGCAGTGTGGCTATGTGTGGGTAGAGAGCTGGGGAATATGCAGAGGGAAAGAAAAAAGCTAAAAATGGGCAGGAAAAGGAGGACTGCATATGCTTTTTTTCTCCTTAGATATTAAAAAAATTTAAGAAGAGCTTGAAGTTGTTAAAGATTTGGGTTTGTAGGGGTGGAGCACAGGCAAAGGAAGTTTATCCTGAAGACCAGGTCTCATAGAGGATTTTTGTGCTTTGTTAAGCACCATCCCTCCTCGACTGCAGGAGAGCTGTGTCTCATTTTGCAAAATAACTCCAAACTTCTGATTTACGTCCCTTGGAAGCTGCAGAGAGAAGGGATGCAGCCAAGCCATGGCAGGGAGCTGGATGCTGTGGTGGGCCTGCAGGCCTTGTACTGCTGCCACCAGGAAATTGGTTTCTTTTTGCTGTCCAGTTTTTGGTGTCGCATCTCATTTTGGCATTTTTGCTTAGAAAACAGACTAATCCTGCAGAAATATTTCTCTTTTCTCTGTGGTGCTCATGCGTGTGCTGAGCTGAACCCTGCTGGTCTCCTTGGGATGTGGCTGCTTTGCAGGAGCTCCAAAGAAGGGAGAGTTCCCTCAGCTGGTCCCTGAGTGGGACAGAGGGAAAGGGGATCTGAGGGCCAAGGTCTGCTCCGTCTCTCTGTAACAGCCACAACATGTCCTGCCCCTTCTGCTGCTGCTTTCCTACTGTTGGCTCTGGATTTTCATTGCTTGCACTACAGAAGGGGCCTGTGGAGGGAAATTAGAGCAAAAAGCAGTTGTTGCACTCTTGTCTGGAGGTGATGAATGCCATTTCCCACTGTGCCGGGGGGACTGCTCCTGGGGACGTGGCTCTGTGCTGGCAGGGGTTGGCTCGGGCACCAGTGACCATTAAATTTTCACTCCAAGCCCTTCTCCACCCTGAAGCTTGGCAGACATGCCAAGAAAGCATTTTTTTATTTTGTTTTTTCCCTGTTACCAAAGCAGAGCCTGCCATTCCCAGCCAGAGTGCCCAGCTGGTCTATCCTCTGCCCATTGCCCCTTTCCAGCACAAAAAGGTTCTATTTGAGAAGTTCAACTTTGCTCTCTTCCTTTGTTTCCCTCAGCTGGAAGCTTCCCTTTAAAACATTAATATCCCTATTATTTTTTCCCCCCAGCAGGTTAATTAATACTTGATTTATCACCTTGAAAGCTAATGGGTGTTTATCCAGATCGTGAAGGCAATGAATGCATGCTATAAATACCCACATCACTGACAGCCCATCTTTATTTGTTCTCCTTCAGGAAGCGACGTCTACTCAGCTCTAAAGGAGTTAATCCCAAACTTCTCCCAGGGTTGGTTTGGGATTGGCCTGGATCCGTGTTTTCCTGCTTGAGCTTTACTTTGTAAACATGATGCCTTTTAATGAGGGAAAGCAGCAGCTTTTGTGGAGAGAGACCCAGACAGCTCAGCGGGATCGCTCCAGCCTGGGTCAGCAAAAGCCATTGGAGGTTGTGGGTGTTTTTATGGGCTGGGAGGGCTCTGGCTTTCTCTGAAATATTGTTTAGTTTGGGTTCTCGGAGAGCCTTTTTCAAATTCTCATCTGCTTCAAATAAATGGTGTTTATCATCTTTGTCTCCAGCTATTGTCATCAGTGACCTTAATTAGGCGTATATTAAAAATCATGTCGAGTTTGTCACTCATGCAGAGTTAGAAAGTCATTATTTACTTCTGCTGTTAGCTCACACGTTCCCGCTGGGTGCTGCTCTGCACCCACGGAGCACCTGGCTGCTTGTTCTGAGGCAGGATGAGAGCAGCCAAACGAGCTCATCCCTCCCCTGTGGCTCAGGATTTGGGTTTTCCCCATAAGTGAGGCCATTTTGGGGGCTGCTCCCAAGCAGCTCAGCCTCTGGGCTCCCATGATTGGGTAACATTCTCAGTTTTTGTACACTTTCCCAGCCCTCGTGGAGGTGTCAAGCCCGAAGGAGCAGCCAGACAATTTTTATGATTATTTTAAAAATCCGTGATGCTCTGGATGATGAACTTACTTTTTTTTTTTTTCTTTTTTTTTCCAGGGACACTAACTCATCAATTTTTAATTCTGGATCTTGGCAGCACTGGTTGAATTAGAAACAGAACAACTGATTTTAATGAGTGCAAGATTAATGCAGATGAACTTGGCTGGAACGATTGTCTCCCCCCAACTCCCAGCTCCCTCCTTGCTGGGCTGTCACATCCCCAGCATCACTGGAGCAGGGAATATTCTCATCACAGCTCTTCAAGGGCAGGAGAGATGCTCATTAACCAGCCTGGTTCACTCAGGATGTTTTGCTCATTAACCCCTGGCAGCTGCTCTGGACCCTCCCCAGCCCTGCAAGGTGCAAGGGAAGGAGGAAGGTGAGGATGATGCGCACTGGCAGAGCAGAAACCTCCCTCTGGATGGGAAGGAGAAGATTTTTGGCTGTTGTGTGAGGCCACCACAGCTCCAGGAAAGGTTGTGATCCACACCTGTTGCCTCTCCCTCTGTGGAGAGATGTTGTTTTATTTTCAGGTCATATAAACAGCAGTTACTGCTGTTTAAGATAAGAGAGAGCCCAGGACATCCCTCACTGGGCTGAGCTCTCCCACTGCCCCACATGAGCTCAGGGATTTGCTTTCCTACAGACCTGGAATTCCATATTTGGAGAGTGAGTGGTTTTATTACCAAGGAAAGATGGGGGAGGCTGAGCTGGCCTAATTCAATTTGATTCTGTGGGCAACTGGCAGTTTTATATCCCTCTTTTATTTTTTTATGTGTTTCAATCAGGTGGTGCTTGCAGAGATCACAGCGCTGTGGGTTTAACCTGCCTGGGCTCGGGGGTGAATTGGGCAGGAGCTGAGTGTGATGAACCGTAAACAATGAGCATTCTCCCAGGAAAGCAGCAGGGAACTGGGGAGGAAAAGGCTGGAGCAGCAGCTGGTGAGGTCACCCAGTGATTTCTGTCCAGTTTTACAGGGACCTGCCCAACCTGTGGCATTGTGACTATGGAAAAGCCACGGATGGCATCATGTCCTGCTTCAGCATCCCACCCTCAGAGTGGAAGGAGGAGCTGTGCAAGAAGCTTCAGCAGCCCCCAACCCAAGGGTTTCATGGTGCCTGCAGGACCTTCTGCATCCTGTGGGGATTAAAAGATGGGACAAAGCAGTGGGAACATGGATGCAGGTGGAGAGGATGTTACTGCGGGTCTGTTCAGCATCCACAGTTGTTCAGATCCTGAAGGTCCAGCAGTGAAATCTGTGAGGGAAAAGGGTACCTGGGGTAAAAGGCATCTTGTCTGGATCTGGGTGTCGGCCACCTGCAGCTCTGTAGGAGCAGCGGTGTCAGGACGGGGAGCATCCATCCCAGAGTGCAGTGGTTCCAGCTGTGCCTGTTGGAGGCCTGATTCCCAAATATCAGCTTCCCCTCTGTGCTCACAGCTGGGGCACCCAGAGATGCCCAGTGCTGGGGGCAGCACTCAGGATGAGTCCTGGCTCTGGTGCCTTGGGCTCCACCCCTGTGTGCCCCAAAACTGCCTGGGCAGGGGGAGCAGTGCCAGGCTGGCACAGGGCAGCTCTGGGGGTGCATGGCACGATCTCCTCCAGTGATTGAAAGATTCAGGGGTCTGGAATCACCAAACCCACAGCTTTTCCTCAGCTGTGTCCTCCTCACCAGTGTCCATTTCCCCAGCCTGGCCAGGGCCGGTGCTGTGCTGCTGACCTGGCCAACTGGAGATGTCAAGAGAAGTCTTTTTTTTTGGCTTTTTCCTATTTTCAGCTTGTTACAAACCGTTGTTGCCTTCCCATCTGCCAGCTCAGGACAGCAGCGCTGCTTCAGCTCGGTGTCACCAAGGAGAGCTTAAGTACTGTCGTTAAAAAATCCCAGTCTTGCATCATCTTCTCAGACACACAGGAAGAAACCTTTGCAATTAAATTCCCTGTGCTCCAGCAGGAGGGCAGAAGTTCCTCCTTTTTTCCCCCCTTTTTTGTGATGATGATATTCTGGGGTTTTAGAGCAGCAGGGAAAAAAAAAAAAGCCTGTTTGATTTTCCTCATTATGTTAAGCCTGGTTTTACATTCTGATTGCCAAAGCATGATAAATGGAACACAGATTACCTAGAGATTTTTAAAGGTTTGCTTTCAATTTGATTTTTCCTGAGCCTCATTAAGCCTGCAGGTTTTATCTACACTTTGTTCTTCCAGTGGAGTAACATCACCATATATTAATAGCCCTATATTTTTTTTTTCCATTAGAAATTAAAACCAGATAGAAGCTTCTTATGCTTTGCTTTCAAATCCTATTTTAAAAAATATTGATCATGTGTGTGTGCTGTTTTTCCTCTCCCTCTGACCCTGCTGGCTCTGTAAAGGACATTCCCTGGGGAAATGCTTTCAGTCATGGATCCCTGGGCATTGCTGGGTGCAGTTTTGTGGATTAAGGGGTGTATTTTAGAAGGTGTAATGCATAGATGATAAAAAAAAGTGGCTTCCAGCGGAGAGGCAAGCGAGAAAAGTAAGATTTAAAAGCAGGAACTGTAAAATCAGGGAGCACAGAGGAGCTTAGACAGGGTAAGGTAACCCTTGGTGTGCCCAGGTGCATCTTGCAGGAGTTAATGCCATTGGAGGAGCTGATCCTCCAGGATTTTAGGGGAAACAGCCCAAAATCCATGACTTTAGGAGAAATGGCTGAGGGCCACCAGGCACAGCCTGAGTGCTGCTCCCTGGGAGAGGTTTGGAGGGTGGCAGGGACCAGGCGAGACGCACGGGACACACACACACAAAAGCCACCCTGGCACACCCAGTGTGTTCCTTCTGCCGGAGCCAGGAACACTGAGCCACCTTCGGGGCTTTCCAGGGGTGCATCCTCCTCTTTCTGTGCCCATCCAGAGGCCTTGGGGCAGCTCCAAGATGTGATGGAAAGGTCTCCCTGCGCTGGTGTGGGAAGCAGCTTCCTCATGAGCATCAGGATGGGGTGGCAGTGCAGGAGCTGGCTGCATCCTGCGAGTCCTGGGGAAGGTACTGGGGATAAAACACCCAAGGCAATGCTCTGGTGATGCCCTGAACAGGAAACACAGAGTGGGGTGAGAACAGAGCATCCTTGGGGTGCCCCTGCACCAACCCCATGGAGCTGGTGCAGAGTGAAGCCCCTCATTCCCAGAGCTGTCTCCATGAGCTGAGGCGCTTCTCGGGATGTTCTGCTCCAGACATGACCCCGGGAGCTGTGCCTGACCTGGGAACAGCTCTTTTGGAGAGGTTTCCTGTCATTCTTCCAGCCCCTCTCGCTGAACTTTAATAAAAACTCAGTGCTTTCTATTTATAAACGAGAGCAGCACCAAGGAGCTGAGGCCACCACGGCCCCGGTGCTCCCAGCCCAGCCCACGCTCTCACCCTCAGCCACGGAGCATTTCATCTCCACTGCCCTTCCAGAGCCGCATCCTGCATGGGAAAGGGCATTTCCCAGGCCTCTTTCCTTTCATTTGTTTTACCCTTTGTTTACAAAGAGAAAGTTTTCTTTTTAAGAACAGGGATTGTTTTTGCAGCAGCTCCGACCCTGCCTCATAAACCAAACATTTCCCAAGCCCTCCATGGCTCAGGATGATGCTGCTGTCACTGGAATGCCAGTGTGAGTATCCAAAATGTGTTTCTTGGTGGAGCCTGGGGGTATTTGTACTCTGTGTCCCCAGACATGACACAGAGGAGCAATGGGGCCTTGTGGCTGAGCCAGGGGGATGTGGCCAGAGCTGGGGCTGAGTTGGGGAGGGATTTGTGTTTATTTTAATGTGTTGGAGCCCAGGGCCAGCTCTTGCCATCCTGCAGCAGGGGAGCAACCCCTCCACTTCTGCTGGGTTGGCTCAAGCTGAGGCTCGGGGCAGGCTGAAAGTGCTTTTGCTGCTTCCAGTGTGACAGGGACTGGACATGGCTGCTGCTTCTGGTTTTACCCTAGCGTTGCCTCTGCTCTCCTTTCCGACAGCACCAGGCCCTGCACCTGCACTTCTGACAGAATCCAGAGAGAGTTTTCCCCCAGGAACATCCTCTCACTATCTCCATTCCATGCAGGATGGCAGATTTGATGAAAATGCTCTGATCTGTTCTGGCAAATCCTCTGTTCCTAAGTAGATAATAACCAGAAAATCTTCCTAAATAAATCCTTGTTTCGGCTCTGTGCCCGCACTTTGTTATTCTTT
The DNA here is from genome assembly GCF_017639235.1 of Corvus kubaryi. Taxonomy (NCBI): domain Eukaryota; kingdom Metazoa; phylum Chordata; class Aves; order Passeriformes; family Corvidae; genus Corvus; species Corvus kubaryi. The sequence continues at coordinate 844 of NW_024581870.1, read as the reverse complement.
CCGTACCAATTAACTGCTCCTTCTTGCCCTGAACTGGGAGCACCCTCAGCCCCTCCAAGAGGAAAGGAGGCACAGATTTATGGAAGTCAGTGTGGGACTGGGTGGAGAGTTGTGACTGCAAAGAATGAGTGATTTAGCAGCATGGGGGCACAAGTGAGCAGAAACTCTCTCCTCAGCTGAGCGGGGATTAGGGGTTGCAGATAGCCGTAATCCCAAACGCAGCAGGAAGGGCTGGGATACCTTCCCACCATACAGAATCATAGAAGGGTTTGGGTTTGGATAAAAATCATCTCATTCCAAACCCCCTGGCTGGGGGTGTAGCAGTATTTCAAGGAACTGAGGAGGTGAGACAGGGATAACCTGGAATAGCACCTGCTTATTTTCCTCTCTCTTCCTTCAGTGTCAAGTCGATACATTTGATATTGAGATGTCCCTCTAGACAAAGGCAATCCCAGGACCCATCTGCCCCCAAACCCGGGCCAGCTCTGACGCCACCAATGAGGTCAGAGCTTCACCACGGACAGGTTGAAGAAGTGACCACCCCTGCTGGTGGTGGCGGCTGCACACCTGTGGTTACCAGCCACATCCCTGTGGTGCAGCTTTTGGACCTCCTTCCATCAGATCCAAAGCCACCCAACAGCGGTGCCGAGCTGCAGAACGGCTGGAGAACAAAAGTCGGGCTGGCTCAGCTGGGTAGCAAAACCAGAAAATCCTGGCGAGGCAGACCTGCGGATGGCTGATTTTGGGCAGGGATGCAGGGACTCAGGGACGCAGGGACGCAGGGATGCAGGGATGCCGGGACGCAGGGATGCAGGGACGCAGGGATGCAGGGACGCAGGGATGC
>NW_024581869.1:0-51522 GCF_017639235.1 Corvus kubaryi | reverse complement strand
GGGAAGGGAAGGGAAGGGAAGGGAAGGGAAGGGAAGGGAAGAAGAGGAGGAGGGAAAGGGAAGGGAAGGGAAGGGAGGAGAAGGGAAGGGAAGGAGAGGGAGAGGGAGAGGGAGAGGGAGAGGGAGAGGGAGAGACAAAGAAAGAAGGAAAAGGAAAAGGTCCCAAAGCAAGAGCCAAGCTGCTGTGGCCACCTGCAAGAGCTGATTATTATTTACAGGCATTTTAATTTCCGAAAGCTGCATCCATTTACCTGGGAGAGCCAGGGATGTGACAGTAGTGACGACTCTTGCAGCAAACCTGTGATATTTCACAGCCACAGTAACCCAGGAGAACCTGTTCCAACAAGCCCCAAATCCACGGGAATGGTTTGCCTTTTACACCCCTCTGTCATTCCCGCTGACATCCCTCAACCATCTCTGAGCCAACCCAGCACCTCTCCAGGGAAATTACTGGCCCAGCTGGCTTCTGATATTTTCAAACAGCCAAAACTCATCCTGAAAAGCACAAAGCCCTGCGGGAGGGGTGGGTTCCATCCTCATGCCGGTGTTACCCGCTGGGATCATGGACACATGGGGGTGTTTCTGGCTCAGCTGCTGCACAGCCAAGTCCTCCCTTACCTGTCCACAAAACCATCTGATGTCTGTGCCAGGATGGAGATGCACAGGAACAAATCAAACACCTCCATTCTGCCTAGAACGAGTTCATGAACTGCTGATATTATTCAGGACCTAATTGAAACATCATGTCTTACACAATCATCTCCTTCTCCATCCCCTTCTTTCACCCTTTTAGAAACCATTTCCTGCTTTTCCCAGCTGGACACGCTGTCCTTCTTCCTGATTTGAAGCAAATATTTTGTTGGGTTTGGCTGCTGCCACAGCCACACATCGTCTTCTGCCTGATATTTTATCCATCTGCTGCTGAAGAGAATATTTGGGGCTGGAAGTCTCCAAAGGGTTTTGAGGTGCTGAGATGAATCAGAAAGCAGCAGTGCAGGAGGAAAATCCTTCTCAGCTTCACCTGCAGAGTAATTCAGGCTGAAATGCTTTAAAAATTAAATGCTGGGAGATGCTTGTTCCAACACCCTGGTAGCCATGGGCTGAGGAGCTGACCCACCCTGCTCCCCCTCCACACGTGGACACAGAATCCAACCCCATTTCCTCTTTTGTCTCAAGTGAGTGGAAAAAGAGAGTTGGACTCGTGAGCTGTTGAGTATTCCAGCATCTGCCTTGCCTCATTTCTGCTGCTGGGACAATATCTGGCTCTGCTCTGGGACAGCCACCACGGCCAGTGGTGCTGCAGGGGCTGTGTGCCCTGGGGTGAAGTGTCACCAGAGCAGGTGACACCCCCTGTTCACGGTGCCTTTCCTTCCAGGACACACACAAACAGCTTTCTCTTCGATGCTGCTCCTGTCTCCTGTTGTTTTGGGTTTCTTTTGCCTGGGTTGCTCTGAAGAAAGGGCATTTTTTGTCCAGCTGAGCTCCAAGATCTGGAGGTGCTGCTCAGGGGAAGCACAAGCAGCCCTGGCACTGCAGGGGGATACAGGGGGTTGTGGGGAGGTGCACGGGGAGGAGGCAGGGCGTCTGTCACAGGACACAGTGCCACAGCCATGGGATTCCTCTGCAGGACATCAGCCCTGTGCTCGGCATCCCCCAGCTTCCCTCTCCTCCACTCCGCGGGAGCTTGTCTCAGCTGCTTTGCAGCTTGCATCACTGCTTTTTGGGAAGCTCCTTGGAACTCTCAGAAATACCAGTTTTGTTGTGTTTGCCCTTCAAGGGAGTTGCTTAATTAGCATTTAATGTTCATCGCGTCACATCTGTGAGGAGACCTGCAAAACCCCAACATTCCTGTCCAGACACCAAACACCGCTTTGCTCCCCAAATCCTGCAGGGTGAATCACTGTCCCCAAGATCCCAAACCTTGAGCACGCACGTTCTTTGCTCCCTTGGTCCCCAACACTCAAAAAATACCAGCAGGCTGAGTTCTTCTCACCTAACCTGAAGGGCTTGGGCTGCTCCTCGCTGTCACTCCAGGACAATTTGGGACACGGTGCCTGGGGATCGGCGCTGGAGGCAGCTGCTCAACGGCCCTTTGTGTGCTTTGTCCCTTGCTGGATAAAGAGGGCGTTATTAAGTGTAGGAAATGAGAATCTCGCTGTTCATCAGAGCGAGTTCTCGGCGGGTTCCGCGGGGAGCGTGCGGCACCCGCTGCGGGAGCGGCCCCGCCCGCCCGGTGCTGGGAGGATGGGTTCACCCCGGGCACGGGGCAGCGCCTCTGCTCCGGGTTTGTCGGCAAAGGAGGCTCGTGCAGTGCTGGGAAATAGAGAAAACAATCAGTGTCAGGGCAGTTCTGGGGCTGGATTTGTGCTGGAGCAGGGAGCATCGCAGCGGGTTCTGTCTGCTCCTGGAATCACAGGTAGAGCCCTTGCAGCTCCTGGGGATGTTTCTCCTCCCTCAGCCCTTCAGCTCAGGGGGAGAGGCAGACTCCAAAGGGAATATTTAATGAGTCAGTTCATTTCCAGGAAATCTTTCTCTTGATCTTTCTTCTTCTTATTATTATTTTTTTTTTTCCAGTGGAAAAGTTGAGTCCTGGTGAGCTTTTTGAGAACTTTTGTTCGTTCCCTCTTGCCAGCTAAACTCTGCTTCGTGCTGGTGACAGAACCCTTTTCTCCCAGCACTGGCCACAGGCCAGGACCTGGAACTGGCACTGTGTGCTGCCAACGCCACCAGCCCTGTCCCCTTCTCTCCCCGCTGAGGCAAAGCCCCAGCTCCACCCAGCTCCCCTTTGGGGGTCTTTTTCTCCTCCTTGTGCACGAGATGATGGAGGGAGCTCTGCTTGCTTCACCTTCCTCTACAATGGAAAATGTCAAATATCAGGGGGAATAATCAATCAAACCTGTGGAAGGTGGTGGTTCTTGGGAGAAACAACAGCACAAATGGTGTCAGGAGGAATTTCTCTTTCCATCTCCAGCTCCAGAGACGCTCTCTCTGAGACAGGACTTGTTTGCTGGGGCTTTTAGTGCCGTTTGAGTCCTTACATCATTCAAAGGGAGCGGGTCCCATCATGCTGGGTGGTAAAGGGAAGGTTTCCCAGAGTTTCTGTGTGTCAGAGCAGGACACAGAGGGCAGAGCAGAGGGGAGCCAGTGGATTTCACAAATCCACTCAAAGCCCCATCACCAGCAGCGTCTGCAGAGGCACAAACCATGAAATGCTGAGAAAAAAATCCAACAGCAATGGATCATACAGATAGTATTTATCTCTGGAGGCTCGTGGCTTGAGTTCTCCAGTGCTTCTGATACCTGCAGAGCACCAAATAAAACTCTTCCCTTTCACAGAATCCCCATTTCCCGGAGCTGAGTGTGTGAACAGGTGACACAAGCGTTTGGTGACTTCACTTACCCATTTCTCAGGGGTGCAGAGGCGAAAGGGCGCTGCTGTGCAAGCAGGAGCGAAACAACCAGGGTGTCCCTAAAGATGTGTCCTCCAACTGCCAAAATCTGTTTTGAAGCTGCGTGTGGGATGTGCACAAGCAGTGATTGCAACACAGCCACCACTGGGACTGTGAGAAGAGAACCAAGTATTTTCTGTGAGAGGTTTAACCTTTGCAAATGAGCTGGGCACAGGGATAAAAGGAGCGAAGTCACTGAATAATTTGGGTTGGAAGGGACCATTAAAGGTCATCCAATCCAACCCCTCTGCAGTGAGCAGGGTCACTTTCAACTAGACCAGGTTATTCCAAACCCAATCCAAGCTGGCTTTGAATGTTCACAGGGATGGGGCAGCCAGAACTTCTCTGGGCACCCTGTGCCAGGGTCTCACCTCCCTCTCAGGGAAGAATTTCTTCCTGATATCCAACCTAAATCTACTCTCTGTCAGTCTGAAGCCATCCCCCCTTGTCCTATCGCTCCATGCCCTTGTGAAAAGTCCCTCTCCAGCTCTCTTTAGCTACTGGAAGGGGCTCTGAGGAATCCCTGGAACCTTCTTGTCTCCCCCTGGGTCGTTTCCAGGGGAGGGACCAACAACCACTTGCCCCAGTGCAGAGGGAGGGCAGGGCAGAGCACTTGCTGAGTCAAGTAAACATCTCCCTGCCCTCTGCAGCAGCCGCATCCCCAGAGGAGGGAGCTGGAGCTGTTCCTGAGGGTCCACAGCAATGACAGATGAGGGTGGAACTGCAGTTTCTATAGAGACATTTATTGGAAGGGTATAAAAATAGAGTGTGGATTTCAGTAAGAACACTTTGTGGGCAGATAGTCCCAGACATTGGTGGGAGAGGAAGCCAGGAGGGAGGCAGTGTGTCCAGGTTCCATGATGCACCCAGATCCAGAGAGATTTGATCCCCAGAGATGGGTTAGGACCCTTCTTTCTGCAAAGCTTTCAGTCCTGCTGCTGCATCCTGCCTGGCTTGACAAGAGCTCTCACCAGAGCAGGCACTATTTTATCAACCAGCCTTTGGAAGTGCAACCTGGAGCAGAGCTGAGACCCCTGCAGAGCGCAGGTGGGACACCTTCTGCATCAGAGAGGAGCCTGTTCCCCTCTCCATGGTACACTGAGAGCGGCAGTAAATATGTGCAGTTTGGTTAATGCTGAGCAATGCATAAATGAGCATTTAACAGTCCTCCTGCTGCAGCTGCTTCCAGTCAAAAGTCCCATCCAAAGTCAGATCAAAATTATCCTTTTCCTGCTCTCGGGAGAGCTCCAGAAACACCTGAAATGGGCAAGATAACACTTGGGTTATTTTTCTGTGCTGCTCCTTTGCAGGAGGCGCAGCTCTGCAGCCCCTTGAGAGGTGTGGGGTGGCTTTGTGGGGGAGCAGGGGAGCAGCAGCTGAGCCTCCTGTGCTCTCTGGAGTAACCACACGGGCACCACCTGCCCACAGCTGTATCTGTACAGGTTTTCCCCACCAATGGATTGACTTAAACATTCCTCATCTTTGCCACCAGCCTTGTACAAGCAGCAATAAATAACCTGCTGTTTCCAGGGCACCCAGAGGGGCTGGGCACGGGCAGCACTCATCCCTGGGTGTGCTGTGTGCCTGCCTCGGCCAAGTGGGGTCTGAGATGGATCCAGAATTGTTCCCATCACGCGAAGTCCCAGCAGTAAAAAACCCAAGCCATTTTTCACCATTTTACCAGCAGAGAACCCCTCGCCCACCACCCTCAGGCAGTTTTTTGGTGGAGCTGCCTTTTGCCACTGCACCAGCCCAGGTCTGGCTGCAGCTTTTGTCCCTGCTCCTGCCTGTACAGCACAAATAAAAATCACCTGCCTGAGTCAGAGTATTCAAGGAGAAGCTGTACTCCTCGAGGCTGCAGCTTCGTTTGGCTGTGGAGGAAGGGGAAGAGGGTTGAAAAGAAGCAGTCGCTGTTCTGCCTTTTTAAAAAGTCACCTGGTTTTGCTCTTACCTTCCTCCAGCTTGGAGAAGGACTGGGACAGGGGCAGTGCATCTTTCATTGGGACCTTGTAGACAAGCAAAGAGGGGAACCTTGAAGAAATAGAAGAAAAGGTGATTCTTGCTCTGTATTGAGGTTCTGGGATCAAACCTTTATGGATTTATGTATGTCTTGTTGCCAGGATCACAGGAGGGCTGGATGTGGTGACATTATGAAATCAGATCCTTTACAGGGAGCTATTTATCCCTCTCCAGCTGAGATCCTGTGTCTGGCCCTCACACCAGGCATCTTTTTAGGGATGAGGAAGTGTTGAAACCACTCCTCATCCCATATTTTACAGTTACCTCTCCTGACGGGCTGCACCGGGGAAAATCTTCAAAATCTCAGCATGCAGGACATCGGAGCTCTCTGGATCCTTGACCTTGATTTCCAGGAGATACCCTTTGCCAAACTTGTTCTTCAGGTACTGGATGGAGCCAATGCACCTGCAGGGCAGGGAGGAACAGAGATGACTGAAATAATTGTCTCCTCACCACCTGCTCCTTCCCAAGAAGGGAACCTTGGGAGCACTTCATAAAAGCAGGTGAGGCTGGAGGAGAAGCTTGGCCATGGTTTAGTTGATGAGGAGGCCTTAGGTTAGGTCCTAGGTTGGACTTGACGATCTCAAAGGTCTTTTCCAAGCTAGTTCATTCTGTGATTCTGTGATTTCCAGCTCAGCCAGGTGCTGTCACCCACCGGAGCTGCCCGGCCACCAGGATGGCCACGCGGTCACACACGGCCTCTGCCTCCTCCATGTAGTGCGTGGTCAGGACGGCTCCCGACTCCTTGGTTTTCAGGGCATCCCGAATCGTTTTCCTGAGGACCGCAGTGAAAAGAAAAGAAAAAAATTAAAGTCTAGCACTCCCTAGAAATATCAGACATTGTTCCTATGCCTTTGTCCATCCAAATGCCTCGCCCCTAAAGTAAGAATAAAATTTCCACATGCAGCAACTTTAGATCAATGAGCACATGGTAATGCCTCGAAATAATGACAAAAAATACTTTTGACTCGAGTCTCTTTATGAAATCTTCCAAATCCCATTTAGGACTGTCCTGAAGCTTGCAGAAAGGATGAAGGCAAAATGGGTTTTTTCTCTCCTTGCTCATTCTTGAGCTGGAGAGAGACAAGAAATTATTTTCCAATAGAACCATTGGCACGTGAGGGACAGCACCATCAATGGATGGGGTAAAACCCTTTTTATGTCATTTTAACATCAACTTTTGGCTTCCCACCCCTTTCCCACCGTGGCGGCCCAGTGCCTGGGTTCCTGCTCACCAGACACGGCGCTGCCCGTTGGGATCCATGCCGGTGGAGGGCTCATCCAGGAGCAGCACGGCGGGGTTGCCCAGCACGGACAGCGCCACACACAGCTGTGACACGGAAAAGGGGCTCAGCCAAACCTCCCACACACCCTGGCACCGTGTCCACACAGAGCTGTGCATGGTGCCTCCTCATTTCTGGGAGCTCTGATTTATGGGAAAGGTGGGAAAGGCTCATTTCCATCACCCCACCCAACCCGGTGCTCTCCCGGGGAGCTCAGGGCACAAGCTGGTTGCTCCACTCAGGAAGGAGAGCTTTAATTAGTGCTTGAGCATTGCAGTGCTCATTATAGGTAACCCAAAACACACCTTCCTGGTTATCCCAGCAGGTAATTTTCTGACTTTTTTGTTTAAGTAGTCTTGAAGCTGCAGAGCATTCACAATTCTGCAGGGAAAGGGAACAAGTGAAAAAAGAACATTTTTGTTATTCTAAATCAATACTCTCATCAAGGGTTCCCAAAATGACAAAAAAAAAGAACTTTTCTTCCCTTGCTCTTGACTCCTGCTTGTTTTCATTAAATATTTATTGTGTTATTAAAATGCAAGTGACTGTTTGAAGCAAAGTGTACTGAGTAAGCCACAAGCGCTTTTCTAAATCCATCATCAGTGTCAACAGCACTACTGACACTACTGTCAGCTGAGCAGGCAACACTGCAGCACCCTTTCTTGTGGTGCCAAACTCCAACATCAGAGATTTCAGAAAAGCTGCCCAAAGACAACATTCTTAAAAGGGCATTAGTGCTGAATTTATCCCCACCAAATGCACTTAGGAAAATTGGAGGTTTTCTTAACCCACTCACTGCACAGTGAGTGGGTTAAGCATTTTTGCAGCTGAGTTTCCTGAGTTTCTTTCAAGGTTTCCTCTGGGAATTTTGACTCTCTGCTCTCCTCCCCATGACCAGGGGGTGGAACATTGACCATCCCAACCCTCCATCTGTACCTGTCCACAGCAGCAGCCGTGTCCTCCTTGCACAGCCCCTTCACGGCCGCGTAGACCCTCAGGTGCTGCTGCGGGGTGAGGTCCGGCCAGAGGGGGTCCTCCTGGGGGCAGTATCCCAGGAATGCAGGGGCCTGCTCCTGGAGCTGGGAGCCTCCTCCGTCTCCTCTCTTCATCAGCACCTGCACAACCAGGCTGGGCATTGTCCTCTCACACAGTGCAAGGGGTGGTTCAGGGGAGGATTATGGGATACAGTGGGGTTAAGGTGAGGAAACCCACGTGGAGGGAGTGATTTCACACTCTTCTTAAATAGAAACATGTCAATCAGGGCAGATCCAACAGCTTATCAAAATCAGAAGTAGCTCACAGTAATTTTATCAATACATTATTTAATTTAATAGCACGATGAACTCGATTAAAACCTTGATCACTAATAATGCTTTGACAAAAATTGTAGCCTTGACAAAAATGATAGCTTAGCCTAGGTGCAAGGTTTGGATTTTTTTCATGGATCCATCCCCTTTCCTCCAGATATCTCCTACCTGCCCAGCAGTCAGGGTTGTCTCTCCAGTGATCATTTTGATAGCTGTGCTTTTCCCAGCTCCGTTGGGCCCCAGAAGTCCTAACACTTCTCCTGCAATCAATACGTGTAATTTCTTAGGACTATTCTCCATTCAAGAAATATACCATACACAGTCCCACAAAAGAAAAAATAGAAAAGACAGCATGCAAATATCAAAAATCATATAAACCAAATAAAGTACATGCTGAGAGAGCCCATGAGATTTCAACTCAAACTGGTGTGTGAATTGCTCCCAGGAGCTGCTGCTAAAGCAATCCCCTCTCCCCAGGATCTGCATTATTTTAGATATGGACAGCCACAGGTAATTAATAAAATGCACCCACACCAAGTTGTTCATTAACATATCAACCTCAGACTGAAGGTGCTTTAACAACAAATAGAACAAATAGATTTGACCTCTCTGTCCTTGCTCAGGTAACTGAGGATCTGCGGGGAATTAGCTCGGGGTTCAAGGAGACAGTCCCAGTTCTCACCTTTTTTTACACAGAAGGAAAGGTTTTTGGTGGCTGTTTTCTTCTTCTTCTTCTTCTTCTTCTTCTTCAAAAATGAGCCAGCTTTCTTTACTTTATATTCCTTGCACAGATTGCTGACTATAATGACTGATTTCTGAATGCGAGGAGGAAGAAACAAGGCGAATTTATTATCTTAGACAGCATTAATCCTTCAGCTACATTTTCCATTTAAAAGGCAGAAAACCTTCTCAAGATCTTTGTTTTATAGTTCACCAGGAATATGAGGTGCAACAGGACACTTTATTGTCCAGGTTCCTCTCAAGAGCTTTCTTCTCCTGATCAACCCACACTTTTGGGAGTTTGATTTTCCCAGTGAGAACAGCACAGCCAGAGCATCGGCCTGCCCTGGTTTGTGTTTTACCAGGTACAAAATCAAACAAAACAAGAAGGACAACACTCAGGGGTACCTCCTCCTGACTCGGAGCCACCATGGCATTTCTCACTGCTTCCCTTTCAGCTCTAACATCTTCATCTTCATCCTCGAGCTCCTTGGGGTGCTGCTGGCTGCTTTCTTTTCTTGGGGAAATCCTAAAAACCCACCAGATTTGGCTTAGGATTTTGTTCTTTTACCTTTGTTCTCTATCAGTGCATTTTGGGCAGACCAAGAGTGAATTTCTCCATGATTGAATTTATACTATAACTATTGCTATTCATATTACAATAATTCTTTCTGATTTTATACTACTACTACTATTATTACTGATAATAGCAATGACAATAATAAAGAATATTTATAATCTTTCTTCTTTGTACCAAAAAGAAGCTGGTACATCCCACAGCATAGGCAACATCCTGTGAAGGCACTAACAAACCTGAAAGCTGTTTTATATTATTACACCACTGTCGTATTTAAGGGGCTATTTAAGTCATTCAGAAATCACCATAATAAAAAAAAATTAAAAACGAGCACAATTGCAATGATGTTTTCAAGGAGAAGCAGTGGGGTAGGAGTTTAGATCTCACATGTGCATGTGTGTTGATACAAACCTAAATATTGGGTCCTGTCTCAGCACTGCTTTTCCATATTTTAACTCCAAAAAGCGAAGAAGAAGAATGAAAGCCACAGAATGGATGTAAGGCTGAAAAACAGAGGTGCCACATTAGCAGCCTTGCCTTCCCTCCCACCACAGCTGGCACTGAGGTGGTAGCAGTGCTATAAAATACATGGGGGAAACGGAATATGGGAAAATGGAGGCCACTAACACCAAAACTCAGGGTAATCAGCACTGCAGAAAACTCTAAGGGCAGGAAAACCCCAATTCATAAAATAACAGGGCAGCATGAAGTGATCTGGGCTTATTTCATTTTGCCTTGCCCATTTCAAAGGTGTGAAATTATTTTAGCAGAGGGGCTAAAATGTCATCCAGACCCACCCAGATCCTCCTCCTGCTTCCTCATACCTGAGGAGGGGGTTTAGGAGATCCACATTCCTAAATAAAAGCAGTGTTAAATGTTTTCTTACTGCAAAGACAGCAAACAGCACATCACTGTCTGGAGCTGTACGAGATGTCTCAGTGTCCTCCAAGAAAATCTGTAAGAATAAAAAAATTCACAATGAAGAGCTGTAATTCCTTAGTATCATTCTGGTTAATGAAGTAATGTTCAAAAATGCTTTGAAAATTTGCAAAACTTCTGATTCACCCCTAACATTCACATAGAGATGAACAAGTGCAGATGCTTGATTTTGGGAACCTTGGTCCTGCACCAGAACAGGTCACAGCTCTCAGTACCTGGACCAGACTCTCCTTCCAGATGTCCTATCCCAGGAAAGATCTGGTCTCCTCTGCTTTGGGTCCCCTGGTCCTCTGCTTTGGAGAAGAGGTGGGGGTGAGTGGGACAGGACAGAGGAAGGGTCTCTTGTCCTTGGACTTTACCCCTCAGTAATTTATCATTTATCAACAGTGTTTGTTGCACCACAATGGGGGGTTTGTTAAATTCTCAGCTGACTTTCCACCACTCCCCTCAGCTGACACAGAGTAAAGCCCCTTGTGAGTGCTCTTAATTCTCACTCAGGTTTGTTCTATGCAAAGTCAGATTCATGGCTTCAGATTTTATCTTAGGATTGGTCAGGCCACGTTGATGGACTTTGTGGCTGCTCCATCCTTGGCATTGTCCAAGGCCAGCTTGGATGTGGCTTGGAACAACCTGGTCTAGTGGAAAGTGTCCCCTCACATGAGCTTTAAGGTCCCTTCCTAACCAAACCATTCTGTGGTTCCATTCTATGACTCTGCATGGAAAGAATTAGGAGTTTTTACCCAACCTGCAGTCACAGCTGCACAAGAAGGAGCCCCCAGCCCTAATGAATAGCTGGAAAAATGAGATCTGAGCTGAAACAGTCACTAACAATGCACTCTGGAATATCCCACCCAGGATGAGCCTTCCCAGACTGCAGCACGCAGTTACCACCAGACTTTGGTCACAAGGACCCAGGCTTGTGCTTTGGCCTCTCCTTGCCCAGAACCACCACTCACCTGCTGGCCATCGATCACAAAACCCATCAGGGGGTACATGGGAACCAAGAGGGACAAAACATAGAGGGAGGTGCTGGCGCTGCCCACGAGATCCAGGATTCTGCTGATGAAAAGAGAAATAAAGCACACCTGGAAATAAAACAAGAGGGTAACTCAGCTGATGGGAAGGGTTACTCACTGCTCTTTAAAATTGTGTGTCTAGCTCTGCAATTCCCTGTTGAATTTATAAAAATTGACAAAAAATGAGAAAGATGAGAGGCAGAGAGGGCTCAGGAGATCTTCAGCTGTCTCTGCCTGAGGGTTGGCTGCTGCTTTGGGCCAGCTGGAGAGACTTCTTCCCAGGGACAGGGCTGCTTCAGGCAGAAAAATCAAACACGGGATCCCATTCTGTTCGTTCCCATCCCAATCCATGCCAAATCATCCATCTCCTTCCAGGTTGGGCTTGGATGATCAGTGCTAGCCTGATGGCTCCTGTCTCAACACTTTACATCTCTTGGATGTGGGGTGTTCAGCAGAGTGATAAATTTTGCCTCCATTCCTGCACCAGTTCAGGTTAGATCCAGGTATTTCCCCGTGTCACAGCAGGATTCCGGGAACAGAACACAGTGACACAAATTTAATACAGAATTGGCTGCTATGAAACACACCCAGATTTATGTTCCATATCTCTACCTGGTGTTTTGACACCTAGCTCATCCTTAAGATCTCAAAATGTCTGCAAACCCTGCAGTGCAGTATCCAACCATGTGCTCACCACTATCAGGATAAAAGACCAAAGATCACAGCTCCATCCTTTGCGAGAGTTGAAGGAGATCACGTAGATTAAGAGAACGAGGGAAATTCCATAACCCAACGTCCCCACGACCTACAGGGCAAAAAGGCTTTTGTTGGAGAAAATGGAGTGATGTAAACCACCAGAAACCCATCTATAGCAATGGGGATCAGTGGAAATGATCCCACAGTAAGATCAGGGCATTTAGAAATTACCACAATCCTTTACTCTGAGGTGTAAAGGATGTATTAAGGCAAGATTTATTCCTTTTATTTCCAGCTGGAGAAACCGAAAAGGTAGGAGGTGAAACAAGAAGGTCAAAGTGTTCCAGAACCATATGCACCCACAGTGTCTCACCTACCCCCTCCCAAAAATATTTTCCCTCAATCCCTCCCAAGCAGACCAACAGGCACCAGAATGGGACGTACCAGCAAGAAGAAGGTGCTGGCGCTGCCAGCAATCTTGTTGCTCATGGCAAACTGGAGCCCAAACATGGAGAAGAGCAGGATCCAGCAGAGTGGGATGTCCACCAGTGCCTGACCACACCAGTAGGCCGAGGGAAAGAGCCCCGAGATGCGCAGCTGGGCACGAGCTCCCGTCTGGGAAGGCACAATTTGAAAAGGTAGTTTATTGTCGGTGCCTGTGTGGCCAACTGCACCCGTGGCAATGGCCCCAGGGAATGAAAACGGAATAAAATCTGTCACCACTGTGATTCTGGGCTAAGATTCGACCTCGTTTTGTCTTTTAATATTTTGTGCTGGCTGCAAAACTTCTCATGGATCAAAACACCCCAAGCTGCCAATCATAGGGCTGGACTCAATTACCTCAGAGGTGTTTTCTAGCCTAAACTATTCCCTGATGCTGTACTCAAACATCCTTCTGGCAATGCAGCTGTAATCCCTTCTGCCCACCCCAAACCTGCTCCGTTTCAAGGAATTTACCTTACAATCCTGTGTGTAGCCCATTGCAAAGTGAGGAGGAAAACCAGGGAACAACAGCAGCATGTAAATGAAGTAAACGAACATAAAATAATCCCAGTATCGTGGACTGAACAGCTGAAAACACAAGAACAAAGCATTTGCGGAAAATGCCTACCACTCATCTTACCATTGATCTTACTGCATTTCTCTTGGATTACAGGGCAGTATGAACAGTCAGAGGGGTTTGAAACCACATTTTGGAAGGTTTTCCTGAACCAGAGCCCTGAAAAGTGCTTGCTGGTGAGGAGAGATGGGTGCTGCAGGTCCCACTTCTCTATCCCAGACTTGTGAGAAGCTCTCTCTTCCATCAACTGATGGGCCAAAGCTTGAATAATGTGCTGGAGAGAATAAGGAACCTCCTGGAGAAAACCCTCCCATCCACCCTCTCCATCCAGCAGCCCTTGAGACCCACATGGGAAAAATCAGATCTGGTTTTCCTGAAGTCAGATGTTTATTTTTCCAGAGGCACCATGGAGGAAGGTGGATTTACATGTTCAGACAGCCCTACAAGGCTTCCTGTTAAAATCTGATGAATTAGTGAGACCTTAAACTGTTTTTTGACACCTTCTGGCTTCACTTACAGAGAAGAATGGGTGGCTCCAGATCTGGATGTGCTGGGTGGAGTTGAGGGTTCTCAGCAGGGCGTTGCTGATGATGTTTACCAGCACTGGGAAGCAGTTGATGGCCTCCAAGTGACACAGCACAGTGAACCTGTAGCTCTTCAAAGAGCAGGAAAACAAGGTGAGAACTCCTGGCTTTCCTCATCTGCAGGGAAGCAGTAGAAAAGGAGCACACCAGGAAAATCCAGGCCTGAAATAGCTTTGCTTATGCCTTGTTGGCTAAAAAACAAATTATGAGGTGTTGGAAGTCTGTATTGTTGTGCTAAAAATGTACATTTTGAGGTGGAAGGTCTCCTCTCAAGCATGGACTTTACTGCTCAAGACACTTCCTAATTTTTGTACCTGTGGCACAAAAAGTCAACAGGCCCATCCCACAGGGAGAGCTGATGGAGGCACCTTGCTTGATTGTTCAATTGTTGTGAGGAAACTGGAGGGAGAGAAGAAAAATCCTCACCTGACCTTCGCGGGAGACTTCTATAGCCCCGTTGTGTTGTAGTTCCTCTGTGATATTTTCCTCCTTTGCTATTTCCACTGTAAGATCCTGGCTCTGGAGCACATGGATGAAGTCATCAATGCCTGTGCCTGGTGTGAGGGCCAAAAGCAGAGGAATTATATCACTGGAAAACAAAAGAGTCTTTGATGGCTTGATTTTTATTTTTATTTTTAAATCCATGGCCACCAAACAAAACGAAAGGAAATCTAATAACTGTGGGCATCAGCCAGCACATGTGTGGTGGATCATTGCACGTTAATTTTTGGGAGCTAATGAGTTTCAGTCTGAATTGTTGCACTGTCTTTTTTTTCCCCCCAGCCTTTTCTGAGGTGCTACAAAATGAATTTTCTTTTGGGACTGTCTGATGAAGATATCAATGTCATTCTCTGGCCAAATAGCATGAAATAGCATCCATTCATGGGAATGTTGAAGGTGAAACTCTGAAAGCAGCCCATTAATTTGACTCAGCGTTAGTGAGCCTGGAGTGTGGTGCGTGCTTTGAAAATCCTACACTCTGAAATTGTTTGGATAGAGACCTGGATTTGTGGCAGGGAGAGAACCACGTCTCCATCTTACCTCACCTGCTCTGATATCCTCTTTCACATCTCTCGTCAGGATCTCACCAGCTGCTGAAGCCACAGTAGGCTGTGATTCCTCTCTTCCCTCATTAAAACCCCCATCCCCCCTTGGATCCTCTACATCTACAACCGTCTGCTCTGTCCTGTATTTTCCTTTGGAGCAGCAAGAAGCCCAGAACTGGGAAGGATGAGGGAAGGCTCATTGACCTCACCTGTGTGGTTGTAGACCAGCAGGGTGGTGGGCTCCAGGTAGGATCTCCTCCCCAGGGGCAAGAAGTACTGTGCAGGAGAGAGCTGCCAGGCACTCACACTCAGCAAGCCAGCCATCATGCACAGTTGCAACACCAGAGGAAGCAGAAAAACCCCATAGAGCAGCAAACTGCATTAAGAAAGAGATGAATAAACAGTCTGAGAAGAGATATTCAGCAGAAATGCGTTCAGAATGCATTTGTGTGTTGTTGTGTGTTCAGGTTACCCAATGCTCTGTTAAAGACTTCAGGCAATTTTCATAGGATCATGGAATATCCTGACTTGGATGGGACTCACAATGAGCATGGATCCAACTCCTGGCCCTGACACCACAACAACCCCACCCTGGGCATCCCTGGCAGCGCTGTCCAAACGCTCCTGGAGCTCTGGCAGCCTTGGGGCCGTGCCCATTCCCTGGGGAGCCTGGGCAGTGCCCAGCACCCTCTGGGGGAAGAACCTTTCCCTGATATCCAACTTCACTCTCCCCTGACATAAGTCCAGCCATTCCCCCAGGCCCTGTCACCAATGATGAGAGAATTTTATTTCCAGAAGCCTCAAACCTTGATCATTCACCAAATAATTCAAAATGTAGCAGGGAGAGGATCTCAGATTTGGAGTGCTCAACTTTTTAGGGCATGAAATGCCTTTCAGACTTCCTTTAGATACAAGTTTCTCATAAATCAGCATATTCCTTTAGTTCCTTGTGCCTCACCAGAGAACTCCAGCCTGAACACCAGTGGGGCCAAATGAGTTCAAACACTGGCAACATGAGAGAATTAAAAAAAAAAAAAAATGCAGAGGAAGACTGAAAGTACTCTCTGTACACAATAACTTATTTTAAAACTCCCTCCATTTAATATAAAAGTATTTCTAAATGATTCTTTTCTTTGGAAAGAAAATGGGATTCTCTTCCATGAATTACTCAGCATAGAAATGAAAATGCACAAAAGGGAGATTTTGTGTTACTGGCACTGGAAAGGAAAAAACTTTCCCCTCCTCTGAGTGCAGATCATTCTCAGATCATTCCTAGCCAAGACCTCATATCAATTAATCCAACCTCATCGAAACTGGGGTGCGGAAATTGTCCCCCCGGTGTGACTGTGTCCACTTCCAGACCTCCAGGAGAGAATCCCTTTGGTACTTACATCGACTGCAGGGTCTTCACAGAGCTCTTGAGCTTGAGGAAGTGCACCTGTGCCATGGCAGAGACCTGCTGCCTCCAGAGGGCCAGGCCCTGGACCGACGCCTTCCTGGTGTCCGAGAGCAGCAGGGAGCCCGGCCTTGCCTCGTCGGGGCATTGTGGTCCTGCTTCTGCCCACTCCTCCCCAGGGATGTGCTCATCTGCAGAGAGTTTCCATGTGCAAATTTATGTCCAAGCCCAGCTTCTAGGCTGGGATTCATGAAAAGCTAAGAGCCGCCTTTGGAGGTTACTGCAGAGGAGCTGATCTCTTTGGCTGTGGGTTGTAAATTCACAGCCACGACTGTACCTTCTTGAATCGCTGTGGCTTCTCCCTCCAGCCTTAGGAACACATCCTCCAGGGTCGTCATGCTGACTCCATAGTTTATAATTCCCTGCTCAGAGCAGCTGTCGAGGCCACTGAACAGATCTGCAGGACAGAGACAAAATAAAGGCATGGACACAGATGTTCAGATGAGTCAACCTGACTGGAGCATCTCCAGTGACAGAGAAAGCAACAGAAGAAGGAACTGGATAAAGGAACAGGACACAAAGGTGTGGAGGAACACAAAACTGCCACAGCCACCCCTCATGGAAGATGTTTCCCTGCTTAGCACCAACATTTTGGACTGGTTTTCATCCTCTGTGGGATGGTCAGGCTGAAGTGATGGGCACGGTGGGTGAGGAGCGGGTATGGAGGAGCACAGGTTGTGTGAGGTTTTCTCTTATCTCTGTCTTTTCATTTAACAGGAAGAGAACTGAACTCTCAGTAACACCTAGCCCAGTTTAGCCTGCTGGGTTTGCCATTGCGAACAGTAGAAAAGCATTTGTTGCACAGTTTGATCTTAAATGTATGATAAAATTGTGGGGAAAACCCAGACTGAGACAGTCCTGATGCGATTCTGTAGAAAACCTCCCTTTGCCTTTCTCGTTCCCCACATTTGTTGTTATTTTTTTTCTCTATGGTTAATTCTCAGTTATTTTCACATACATTACCTGGGAATTTATTCACGTTTTCTAAAGGCAGTTTATATCTCAGTTGATACTGGCTGTGTCCTGAGAACGTGGCGTTGGGGATGTGCCCTTTCACCAGGGATGTCACATTCTCTAAGCCACAAGACTCACTGACGTGGATCCTGTTGCGTGGGAAAAAGACAGATGTGGAATAAAAACAACCCAAACAAAGAACAGCCACCATTTTATGGATGCATAAAAAGAAAACTCCACCAGTCTTCATTCATACCCTACTCTGGATTAACTAACCCTAACCCTTACTGCTGTTTCAGTTAATGTAGCTGAATCTGAATGCAGTTAATTTGCTTGTTTTGATGACATCTGCTCTAGGGTTTCATTAATTCTGGTGTCCCCTTGTACTTGCATGCTGCCAGATATTGTTGGGGCTGAAGGAGATACCTTAAATGATAGCAAATCCCCCATTTTTTCTTCAGGAACAGAGAAGAGCCAACGCACTTCAGCCTCCCGTGCGAGATAAAAGCCTTGCGGTCTAGAGGAAGGAAAATCCAAAGGAATTCATAGTGCAGAGCAGTTGTTCCCATCTTTTGGGGCTTTGTGCTCCAGGGTTATCCTGCAGGATGCCCCAGACAGAGCCTGTGCTCACCTGCCAGGATATCGGCCTCATCCATGAACTGGGTGCTGAACAGGATCACCCGCCCCGCCTGCTGCTCCCGCAGGAGGCTCCACACCTGGTGCCTGGAGAGAGGATCCAGCCCAGCCGTTGGCTCATCCAGGAGCAAAACCTGCAGGAAGGATGGAATCAGACATTCCTCATTGCTGGAGCAGCTGCACGTCTTTGGGGTTTGGTGTTCTGAAGGCAAGAGACCCAGGGCATCTTTTAGACAAGGGCAGCTGTTCTGTGGGCTGGGAGGGGTCAGGGAACTCTCTCTGCTTCAAAACATGACTGGCAAGGTGGGTTATGAATGAAACAACAAAAGAAAATATGAAATGTATTCATTTTAATACTTATGAGCACTTTAAAGAAGTCTGAAATCCTAGACCCAAATACATGCCCAGGGTTTTAGTCATGTCAGACCTGAATATTCCCAATTTCACAGAGCCATGCTGTCCCAATATCACAAAGCCTGCTGCTTTACCTGGGGGTTTCCAAGCATGGCTATTCCGATGGATAACTTCCTCTTCTGCCCACCACTCAGTTTCTCAGCTTGAGTGTCTTGAATGTTGCTGATATCCAGCAGTTCCAGAATGTTTTGCACCTAGAACAGCACAAGGATGTCCATTCTCAGCAGCCATTGTCCTCCCATCCTTTATTAGGGTGGATTTAGATTTATAGCAGGTATCAGGAGGAAATCCTTCCCTGGGAGGGTGGGCAGGCCCTGGCACAGGCTGCCCAGAGAAGCTGTGGCTGCCCCTGGATCCCTGGAAGTGTCCAAGGCCAGGTTGGACAGGACTTTGAGCTTCGATTTTCAGAAGGTCCAGGTGGATCCCTTGAGCTTCCCAGTGCAAAAGGAGCCACTATGGAATGGTGGGGAACACACTCACCTCTCGCTCTACCTCTTTGGACTTGATGCCCTTGATTTCTGCAAAAGTTTTCAGGTTTTCTTTCACTGTCAAGACCTCAAACTGTGTGTTGAACTGCGGGCAAATCCCGATCATCCCTCTGATCTCCTCCCTGTCTCCCATTTCGGAGAGTCTGTAGTTGTATATGGTGGCAGAGCCTGTTCACCGGGATAAATGGGATGAGGGGGAATGAATTGATCTTTACAGATTTTGGATCAAGGCCACTCCATCCCAGCCTTCTCCTACCTTCTGAAGGGAAGCTGAGCCCACTGAGCACGTTCAGCAGCGTTGTCTTTCCAGCCCCACTGTGGCCCAGCAAGGCCGTGATCTGACCCTCATAAATGTTTAAAGACAAACCTAGAACAAAAGTAACACCAAGTTTGGGAAGAAATGAGGCTTGAATTGCCCTCACTCACTGCCAAAAGCAAGAGAAGTCAAGAAGTACAAGAATTAAGTAGTAATAACCAGCACTGAGCAGGGCAAAGCTCTGCAGATCTTTAACTAAAGGCATATGGGGTGGGTCCGTATTTAGCAGAAAAGACAGAAATAAAACAATTTTAAAAAATAGAAATATTTCTTCTCTTTAGTCTTATTAAAAACAGAAATCAGTAAAAGCTGAAAAAAACAGTGATCAGTCACATCAATTAATATTTGACATAAATTTTCAAGCAATGCAAGTGCTTTTTTTCATTGACTGACTGTACAATGGTGTTTCCTTGTCTTTAACAGGAATCAATCCCACAGCCTCCTTACCTCTTAAAGCTTCTGTCTTCTTGTCCTTCTTTTTATAGGCTTTTTTAATATTGTGGAGCCTAAAAGGAAGGTAAGGAGGTTATTCTTTGGGGAGTTCTGTAAATGCTCTTCCCTGATGCCCTTTTACATTCCTATGGCCCTCAGGTGACAATGACAGAAATGGCATGGAACAAATAGGAGGTGCTGGAAAACAATGCTGAGATTCACAGGTTTGACAGGCCCTGTGCCCAGGTGTGAACATCACAACCTGGCACCAAAAATGGGGCACCAAGACTGGCAAAGACAAGGCCCAGCCCATCGCAACAGAGGACAGGTTTACAGAAAAAAAACCCTGTTATTTTTTTAATCTAAATTTACCTATATTTCATCATTAGTGACCAGTCTGAATTATCTTTTTATCGCTAGATTTTCTCAGTGAAACATTTTTATCTCTAATTTTTCTCTGTGAAACAGTGTTTTGCAAGAGCTTCATGAACATGAAAACTGCCTGGAAAAGTCCAACCCGAGCTGATGGAAGGAGCGGGGATCAGTGGGAGCACAAAACCAGAGCTACCAGGCACCAGCAATTCCTTCTCTCTTAACCTGATGGCCTCTTTCCCCAGGAATTCGGGGGGCACAGGTTCTACATCATCCCCAAGGAGCTCCTCAGGGTTCGCTGTGGATCTGGGCACGTCCGTGGTGGAGCCTCTCCTGCTCTTCCAGTACGAAGCCTTCAGGCAGAACAGAGGAGGGTCTGGAATCCCATATTTGCCTGCCAGGAAAGCAAAAAGATGTTCTGTCACTAACCAAAGGCACAGCCAAGACACCATCCTAGACTAAACATTTAGGAGATTCAAGTAAGTACAAAATTGGTGCTTTTTCCAGTCAAAAGCCCCCGTGTTTAGAGCAGAGGTAGAGGAGACCAGAAGGTTGGATTCAGGCCTTTCTCTAATGAATTCAAGACTTTATGTATTACATTATGACATTGTAATCTCATAAATAGTTCAACAACAGCATAATTAGAAAGAGAAAATGTTGAATAATTTGTTGTCATTGATTCTGTGAATTGCCAGCATGCGCCAGTCACAGAAAAGTCACTCCACAACATAATACATTTCTTTTAGTCCAAACCTTGTTTTAGTTGACTCAGAGAATGGAGCAGCCCATCATTTCCTTGATATATCCCATGCAGTCCATGTAAATAAAAAGAAATCATTCCTACCTGGCAGAATTTTGTCGAAATACAGAGCCAACAGCATGTACAAGACTGAGTCAAACACCAGCAATACGTATGTTGAAAATAAAAAGTATGCTTCCTCCATAAGGTTGGAAAAGGAGAAACCTATTCCATATTTCTCTAAATTGAAAATCTGAAATAAAGGAGAAAGAAGAATGAATTTCAGGCCGGAAAAAAATGCACATGACATCGAACCATGGCTGCAACTGTTTGTTAACCCAGAAATAATCTGCAGTACTGACCAACTGCTCTTATTTTCCTTCTAAAGGGGAAGGGGAATAAATTTACTCCATGCAGAGATCTTAATGCTTTCATCCAGAATTTTCCAGAACAATCCAGAAAGAGAAGAAAAGATCATAGTTTTTGAGGTCCGTTCAGGAAACCTGGTATTGGCACCTTTGATGTGACAGAGTCACGACAAAAATGATCTAATTTCCATAATGATTGATGTAACCATATGGTGAATTAACAAAGTCAGTCTCTTCTTCTGCTGGTGCAGAAATCTCCTCTCCCAGGCAGATTTTTTATATATATATATATCAAGAAATCAAATATTAGATTACCAGAGCTAGAAAGAGATATGGAGATATGACTAATGGAAAACCGTGAGACTGCAATTTATCCAAGGTGGGGCTGGAGGAAGGGCAGCAGCAGCAGGAATGCAGAGCTGGATTTGCACAGTCCCTGCTGCCAGGAGGAGGGGAGTGGCTGGGCAGCCAAGGATGCTGTCCCTGATGCTCCCGAGGATAATGGGGCTGTTGTGTGCAGGGATGGGGCTTCCTCGGGGTCATGTGGAAGCTGCAGAAGTGCACAACAGCAGATTTTTTTGTGCCGGGGGCCCTGCTTGTCTCTGCATTCATCTAACTTCAAAGCAGGGGAAGGGGATGGGGGCGTTGAAGCTCCTCAGTGCTGCCCAGCAAGAGCTCAGCTCACGTGGGGGCTTTGAAACAGGCTGTGGAGATGAGTGAAAAATGCCTGAAGGTTTTACAGCTGGATTCTTGAGCTGAGGGTAGGAATTCCTGTGCCTTTCTCTACCATCAGGGGAAGGTTTGAAACACAGATTTAGAAGAAACAAAGATTTTAGTTATAGGCTAGCTGTGTTGAAATTAGTTAGAATAGGAAGGAATTTGGGCCCAGCTAGAGTTAATTAAAATAGTTAAGAGAGCTGGACCTGAAATGGGTTTTAAGATGTTAGTAACTTAGCGGTCACTAAAGTAACTAGGATTGTTAAAGTTCAGAGAGGCAAAAAGGTCAGAATGAGGAAGATGAGCATACTTCATCTTTTTAAGACCACTGACCCAATTCAAGACCACCACTCAATTCAGGACACACACTATGCATGCTTAATGACACTGAAGCTCATTTCCATACGAAGCGGAGAATGGGAGGTGTTAATGTTATGAATATGCATTTGTATTTTGGATATTCATAATTTTTGTAAATAAAAAGCTTTGTGTTTGCTTGTATCGGGCCCTGCATCTTAGGGAGCTATCCCACGCAGTGCCTGGCGCCAAATAAAACATGCACTTTCTAACTCTAAACTGTTAGAGAGTTTTTGTCTGTCTCAGTTAGATGTCGATATCAGATCGATATTCATATTTTGGTAAGTCAGGTTCAGCTGCCCGTACCTTGGCAATGCCAGTGTTGAATGCAAAAGGACACATGAGACCAAGAAACCACTTCAGTGGCTCTGGGACATCTTCTATCAGCACCGCCAGGCTCAGGAATCCAAAGATAAAGATGATGAGGAACCCCACGGAGCTGACAAGCTTGGAGGTCCTTAAGAGGGAGCAGAGCATGAAAACCAGGTGGATCTGTAAGAACAGAAGTTTCCTTCAACCACTGAAGGAAGTAAATATCCTTAACAGCAGCACTTCCATTTGCCAGGCACCAGATCTCTGGTGAGCTGAGTCTGTATAATAAAATCCACTAAAGCCCTCCTTAGTGGGTTGAGCTGAGTTTCAAGCTGGGCCTTTTGTATCCAAACAAGGGCCTGTCAGCCCTTCAGGCTGCAAATCAAATCTCTGCTGCTGGCCTAGAAAAGCCACTCAGCTGTTCCAACCAGCGTGGCCACACAAACATCCTGAGAACTGTGCAAAAGGCTCTGGAGCAATGCTTAGGCTCAGCAGCATGGTAATAAATCATGCGGTGAGGAAATCTGGCTTTAAAGCCTGACTTACACACGCCAGGCCATAGAGGAAAAACAGGAGTGAGACTGCAGGGAAGCTGCTGGTGTAGAAAGGCTCCCACAGCACGAGGGCCGTCAGCAGGCACGAGAAGATCAGCACATAAAGAGAGTACAGCAAACTCCAGGAGAGCCTGGGGAGGGAAAGGCACCATCACCCTTGTGGTTCATTAACAGCCCTTGTTACAGTTTCATCTGCAGGTCAGAATCATTTTACATTTAGTTATTAGTTATTAGTTTTTTTCCATGGAAGTAATTTCTCTTTCACATCCTCAGAGCAGACGGCCGATCCAGCTTAGGAGGAAATACCCCAGGGAGAAGAGGACACCACTGCCATGCTCAGCCCTCTGCTTTGTCCTTCCAGTACTGGAGAAAAGTTATGAACGCATTTAACTGATTAACTGACTGCTCAGGTGCCCAGGAACTGACAGATTTTTGGGAAACACATTCCAGTTAAAGAAGAACTCACCAAAATGCAATGTCCTGCAGCCCCATGGTCCTCATCAATACTTTGAGCTTTTTCTTTTCTCGTGTAACATTCCTCGATAAGAAATACATGAAGGGAAAGAAGCACATCACAATAACGACCATGAAATAGCTGTACTCCAGGCTGATGGAGAAGAGGATGCTCTGGGACTTCATTCGGACGCCAGCAATGGATTTCATTTCTTCCCAAACAGAATGATTTGCCACCATCTATAGGAATTCAACGTCAATAGATCAGCATTTTGTTTATTTTCTGCTGTGAGGTCCATTTGTATAAGGAATGTTCTGCTTCATCCTCCTTGCATTGACTTGTTAAAGCAGCTTTATTTTCTGACAAACCCCTTGCTATCCCCATGGTACAGTTTGCCTTTCCTGTATCATATTTAAAATAAAAGGATGCCTCCACCAGTTCCTAAATTGGATTTACCTCTATAATAGCAGCATCAATGCTGGACTGCAGGGACAGGAAGCCTTTGTACCAGTACTTGGGGCTGTTGCAGTACTTCGGTGAGAACTCGTAGCAGCTGTCTGCAAGGCAAAGGGCATCACACGAATGAAAAGTAATTAGGTTTTGCTATTAAACGTGATGACAAGAACGCATTGGCACTGTGGGAAACTCTTCAAATGAATGGTGACAAAAAATAACCCCAGACCAAAACACCCAAACCCCCAATTTATTCCATCACTTAAGAGTCATGAATTATTCCCACCTGTCCACTCCAGGCAACCACCCCGAAATTCTCATTTCGCGTTACCTATGTATCCAAAGACTTCATTGGGAATAACCACGTGGCTAGTGGGAAACCTGAGTTGGTAGGAGAGGTTGTCCTTAAATACAACCCCTATAGTTTCCTCATTTGAAATCCAGGCTTTCTCCATGGCTCTCTCATCATCCAGTTCCTCCAATTTTATACCTGTGGAGCATCAGGAAAATACTGCCATGAGATTTTGTGAGTCTGGAAATGTGTCCGCAGCACTGAGGGAATGTTCTGCTTTCTTAGCCCTGCAACTCCTCCTTTTCCAGTTCTCACCGGACAGGGAGGCAGCTCCAAATAATTCACAATTTACCAATTGAGAAGAAATGCACCTCCAAAGAGTGAACCAAGGTCTTTTAAAAGAATTAGGGAATATTAGGTAAGGCAGAGCTTTACAGTTCAGAAGGGCACATGGTCTCACAGGTAGTTTAAATCCTGGAGAAGAAATATTTGTGAAAACGGAGGATTTAGGATGAATTTTCTCTCCTGGTCAAAGGTGTTAGAGAGCAACTAAAACACAGCATGCACACAATAGGTTAAATAATGACAAAATTCAATATTTAAAAAGGAAAACCCACCTGTCATGACAGAGCTGGAGGCCACTTTATTCATGATGTGCCTCGTGGTGGCAGTACCGGGGGTGAACATGATGGTGACCCCGGTGGCATTGAAGGCAGGGTCATCCAGTTGCCCCAGGTGACTGTAGGGCACTTCGGGGTAGGGGACTAGCACCATGAACGAGGACGCGATGAACACCAGGAGCAGGAAGAGCAGGGACAGAATCCACTCCTACACCAGGGAGAGCAGGGAGAAGAATTTCGTGGCAGTATAAAAATATGTTCTTTGTGGGGTTAAAATACAAACAAGAGGAATTCAGTCTTTGTGGGATTAAAATACAACCAAGAGGAGCTCAGTCACACCAGTTTCCAGGATGTTAATGAAGAGACTCTTTGCAGTGTGCCCATCACCTGCTCCAAGAGCCCATCTGTGCCCTCATTTGTCACAAACCAGACATAAATATCACCAGTTAAAAAAAAATTCAAGTCTCCAAGTGTTCATTACCAGCAAGGCTTCTCAAAAGTACTTTAAGTTCTGATTTTACCCAAAGAAATTGGTGTTCAGGGGCAGGCAGGGATTGGGCACTCTCAGTAGTTAGCTACTATTTTGGTTTAATTTTTAATTCTTTCTTACCTGAAAGCTCTGCATCTTCATCCTCCACTTGACCAGGACATTTTTCCACAAGAGAATTTTAGTTTGCTGGAATACACTTACACTTCTCTGGAGCGTCTTCATCTTTGAACCTAGAGACAATTTCTTCTTGAAAATTGCTTTCAAATACAGCAAAAAGCTCAACCAGCAGCAGCTGCTTTTAGTTGCACAGTCCTTGCAGATGTGCAGTGGCACTTTCTCTCCCTTTTTACAGCAAGAATAAACTCAGATGTTGTGTGCTGAGCACAACCGCCCCCGCAGCACAGGGTCCAAGAGACCTCCTCACCCTCAACACACTCCAACCCTCACAGCTCAGCAGCAAACGCTGCTAAAAATCAGAATTTCAGGCTTCCATGCTGCAGCACGGGGAGTTTGGGAGGAGTTACTGATGAAATAAAAAAGGGAGTATCACATTACATGACCTAATCGGCTTGGGTGGGCTTCGTAGACAAGGAACAACAACAATTTTGTTAATTAAAATCCCTAAAATCCTTTTGCTTGTAATTTTAATGTGCTGTAGGCTCAACACCAAGAAATGTTGAGCAACTCCTGGCTGTGGTGTGAGCTGAACTCTTTTGGAAAACAGCATCTGTTGAAGGAAACTCAGAGCCATGAGAGAACAAATTCTTGGAAGTGCGTGGGAGAGACGGCACTGCTGGGTTATTCACGAAAAATCAGAGAAAAAACCAAATGGCCACGAGCACACACTGATGTGTTACCCCAAAAGACAGGGCAGATCCTCCAAATGACACGGTCAAAGCAAAACAAAGATTATTTTGCCTGGTTAATGCTGGTGGTGGGAACTGAAAGAAGTAGAGCATAAAGCTGCCTGTCAGATTTCTGCAGATGAGATATCTGCTTATTAACCGTCCATAAAATAATCATGAGGACCTTTAATGAGCACAAGGATGAAGCACCTCTATGCAAAAGAGCTCTGCTTACACGGCCAAACTGCTCTGCTGTCACATCTGTAGCTAAAATCTCCTTTTAAACAAAATCCTGATCTTCTCTAAGTGATTCTCAGGTAGAAATATCAGAGCTTTTACAGATCTAATCCTTTCAAGCCTTCCTGTCATAGGGAAGGAAGATTTATGTTGTCCTGTTCCCCTGGGGCTCGAGTCCTCATGGTGCTGACAGGCAAGACAGAGTTTATCTTCTTGCAAATATTTCTACTCAGCCCTCACGGGCTGAATCTCTGTGTGAGGAGACAACAGGCGCTGGGATGCTGGAAAAGCAGCTGTGGCAAAAGGGCAGCCCAAGGTGCCTGCTGGGAACACTTGTCCTGGCACTTTGGGAGGGTGAGGCAGGGATGCCAGCTCAGGTGCAGGAATCTCCTGGTTTGCCTTCATCTCTAAACAGGCTTTGTTTCTTACAGATGATCCCACTAATCCCAGGTATATAAAAATTTGAATTTAGCCTGTGTAATAACATCTAGATTTCCCTGAGGAAAGTGGGGATTTAAAGTTGCCATCTCTTGGTTGCTTTTTCAGCCCCCAGAAGTGAGGATTAGGATGTTGTGTGTCACCCGTGCACATCTCCCCCCTGACACAGGGTTTGTGTCACAGCTAAAGCAGGTTTCCAGTTTGTTTTGATATGGAGTAACCTCGACAGGCTGACACCCCCAGGAGATCCTGGCTGGAATGGAGAGCTGGCACACCAGGAGCTCATCCCAGACGTCCCGCATGCCCCTCGTGTGGTCACCCCTCAGGGCTGACTGACCCTGGCCGTGCTGCTGCAGAGTTTGGGCAGCTGGGGGAAATGCAGTACAACTGATTTCTTTGCTCCTGTGATACTTCAGGGGGAATTTTTAAGAGCATAAGACAGACAGAACTTCCAAATTCAAACTTTAGCCTGCATTGGAGGTAGGGAAAGAAATCTGCTCCTTGTATGTCCTGGATTACTTAAAATATTGAACTGAACCTACTGCTTCTTCTTAGTGCTGAGAAACACTGGAAATAAACCTCTGCCATAAACTGAGCTCCATTTGTGTGATATTTCATCTCAAAGTAAGGTTAAAAAGACTCTCTAAACACCCCTAAGCTTAATCACAAACTTAACCTATTAGAAAGATGCTCTGTGCCCCACCTACACATTTGTACCCTCACCCAGTGTTATTAACAGTGCCATAATTCACTGGGTGTTTTCATACCTTCCAAATAATATTTTTTATTTATCCTTAGGAAGAATGCTTAAGCCTTATCTCAACAGGAAGGTTTGAGAGGAATCCAGAGCTTGTCCTGGAGGAGCAGAGATGCTGAGCCTCCCTGGTATGGACAGGCAGAATGTCCCGGAGACTCCCAGCTCTCCTTTGTTGTTTTTCTCCCCTCAGGCACTTCTGCAAAAGACACTCCTCACCCCATGGCTTCTCTTTTGCCTGGCTTCCTTCCCCTTCCTCCCTGGCAGAGCTCCGGCTTTATTTGTGTCAGAAAAAGCAAACAGAGCACATCGCTGTTGAGGCGCTGGAGCGGATTGTCCGAAAAGTTAACTCAGGACATTCTTGAGTCGTGGCCAAGAGAAGAAGAACAAGCCCCACAACAAACCACACAAAAATCCTTTTTCTGGCAAACTCTGTTGTGTTCCTCAGGGCAGCAAGAGGGGCTGAAGTCAACAGCGATGTCACGGCACGGGCCGGGGGAACAAACAGTGGCAAACTGTTCCCGTGGCATCAGCCACAGAGCAGGAGCAGCAGAGAAGTGCTGCCTGCTGGATAGCAACTGCTCTTCCAGCTAAAAAGCATCTTGGAAACGTTAAAATAAGCTTCTCCTGACCAACTCTGCACTTCTAAAGGGGATGGGTTTGGTTTCGCCCCAGGCTGTGGAGCGTGGCTGCCCCTCCGTCACCCACAGCAGCATCCCTGGGCTCATCACGGCTGAGGGACCAGGGCTGGGAGGGAGCAGGAGCAGCTGGGACAGGGGCTGGGCTTGGAAAAGTGGAGCAGTTGGATGAGCTTCCCGCTGCTCTGCCCAGCAGGAAAAAACCACCCCTAAGATCTACATCCCATTCAGCTGTTAAAGACGGAGGCCGACAGCCAAGGTCAGTCAGTCAGGGCACAGGATGAAGCTAAGGCCTGTCCCCAGAACATCTCCTGGATGCCCAAACTTTCTCCTCCCCTCCTTGCAAAAGGAGAAAACCCAGCCGTTAGGCGGAGAGGTGGAGATGCCAGGTTCCAGCCAGGGAATCTCAGAGACTCCTCCCTGCCCGCTCCTTGGCAGAGCGCTGATGTTCGGAGATCCACGTGGAGAGCACAACTCTGGGAGGGTGGCTGGCTGCTCTGGGGACTTTTCCTGGCAGGAGCAGCCCATCTGTGAGCCACGGCAGCCACCTGCTGGTACCTGCTTGCCCGCATCCCTGCCTGCTGTGTCCATCCCATGGGATGGCACTGCCCCTGGCCTCCAGCGGGTCCCCAGCCCAGCCTTTCCCAGAGGGTGCTGGGGGACGGAAAACGGGGCACCGGGGGAAACACCTGAATGCAGGGAGTTCCTATTTTATTTCATTTATTCTTGGTTTTTTAAAATTTGTTCTTTAGCCTTGGCAGGCAGGTGTCTAAGAGGAGATGCTGGTCTGCTCAGACGGGGCAGGCTCCTGGTGCTTGCCCTCAGCTCCCCACCAGTTCCCCCATCCCTCCCAGGCACCCACAGGGGTTGGTGCTGGTGAGAAGCCCCCCCCCGTCTTCCCAGTGACCAAAGCAAGGCTCAGCCTGCTGTCCTCCTTCAGCACTACTTCGGGTCAAAGCACACCTTATTTTATCCTAAATAATAGATGATGGTATAAGAGCTGCCAGTTTTCCCTTTATTTATCCAGCCACTGCTGAGTCCTTTCCTCTGTCCCTGGCCCCAGTGGTGGGGATGAGATGGGGCAAGTTGGCCTGAGCTGGAACTCACAGCAAGAGCAGCTTTTTGGGTCAAAATACAACCCAGTGCCCCTCTCTCCCAGGAATCAGCACCTTTGCTGGCCACATTCCACGAGCCAGATGGGTGATTCTCGGGACTGAGCAAGGCAAAGACCTGGTGTCCTCCTGCCATGGATGAGTGAGGTGTCAGAGCCTTCCCAGGGTTTGCTCCTGATTCTCTCCAGAGACTGAACCCCCTTTCCCAGCCACAGTCTCCCTCACAGCCTGGGGATCAGGAATTCATTCCACAGGGGTATTCCTCAGCACAGCAAATCTCCGTGAGCCAGTCTGAGCTGGGGCACAGATGAATGTCAGGCAGCAGCTTGTCAAAGGATAAAGGCTTTATTTATTAAAATAGTAACTCTTTTTCTCTCTGTGAGGCAGAAGAACACCTGCAGGGTGTGTGTGTTGTGACATGGGGAATGGGAGTGCTGGGGCTGCAGCTGATCACAGGTGTCAGCAGCACTGATGAAATTCAGTAACACCAATGAAATACATGGAATATTTCCCACCGGGGCTCCAAGACTCAGGGGTGAAGGGGTCTCTGCTCCACAGCCCCGTTGGATGCCACCTCCAGGTCCTGCTCCTCTGCATCCCTGGTGAGGTCTACAAACACCTGCAACGGGACACAGTGGAAACAACCTCATCATTGCCATGGACTGGCTGTTTTTGTGCTGGTCACAGGTTATTTCTTCCTTTTCCACAGGCAGTTCCCAACCTGGAGCTCCTGCATCAGCCTACCTGGTGCAAAGTGTTCAGTGACAAGCTGTACTCCTCAAGCTTGAAATTCTGTTTAGCTGCAGAGGGATAGAGAAAGCATCCTTAAAAACCAAATCCATATAAACAATTTTTAAGTGATTTCCTTATTTAACTGATTGTTTCCTTTTACCTGCTTCTAGCTTGGAGAAAGACCTGGACAGAGGCAGTGCATCTGCCACTGGAATCTTGTAGGTGAGCAAGGAAGAAGTCCTGAAAAAGTAATAAAAAAATGAATTCTTCATCTAGTGACTCAGCATCAAATTCTGGGGGGGTCTGTGGGGTAACTGTGCTCCAGGTAAATCCCTGAGCAAGGTCAGTAGCAGGAAAAGAGCATCCCAGCCCAAATCCAGGCTGGTGTGCAGCACATGGACACTGACCTTTCCTGCCGAGCTGCGTGGGGGAAGAGGTTCAGCATTTCGGTGTGGACAGCATCGCTTTGCCCCACGTCTGTCATTTTGAGTTCTAGGTGGTAACTTGAGCCAAACTTACTTTTGAGATCCTCAAGGGAACCGATGTACCTGCAGAGGGGGGAAAACATTGCTCAAACCACCATAACCAGCAAATAAATCAATCGCTGGTGTTGAGGAGTAGCTGTACGTCCTCTTATTCATCAGTTTATACTGTGCTACCTCCTCACAACACTGACTGTTACACACTGGGGAGGATCCAAACCAGTATTTTCCATTAGATTAAGAATTAAAGAAACCAAACACACCCCACAACCGCCCAGACTAAGCCCCCTGCTCCCGGTGCCCACCGGAGCCGGCCGGACACCAGGATGGCCACGCGGTCGCACATCGCCGCCGCCTCTTCCAGGGACTGCGTGCAGAGGATGGCTGCCCTCTCCTTGCTCTTCATGGAGGCCTGAATCATTTTCCTGGGAACAGAGGGATCACAGTCACTTCCCGGGAAGAGCCACAGAAAATCTCCTGGTCTATGTCTCCCTCCCTAGAAACAATTTTTAAAAATTATTAAAAGTGGACAACTATTTAAAAGACTTCAGTTTTCTCGTTTAAAGATGACGTGGACGCCCATGCCATATTGCAATTTGTCATGTCAGCGTCCCCCCAGTGTTACACTGACGGTGTAAAGTGGTGATGGAAAGCTAAAGCAAACCCCAGGGCTGGATGCCTAAAGGGAGAACCACCCACAATTTTTCTCTTGCTCTGAAGAAAACAGAAATTTGTGTCTTTTGTACCAAACACATGGGTTCAGCTGGTGTCTACTGAGATTTTTTGGGAGTATGTTAATGACCATTATATTACAGGGCTTGCTGCCAGCTGAGTGAGGAGCTCAGCAAGTTCTCCCCATCCCCTGGCATTAGGAAAAAGGGGAAAGACAGATCTACTCCGTCACCATGGCCCAAGAGTTCCTACAACAGGGAGGGTGAGGCCCATCCTGTTCAATCTGTCCAGAGCTCCCATTTCTGCCGAGCCAGGGCTGCTCACCACATGCGGCGCTGCCCTTTGGGGTCCAGGCTCACGGATGGCTCATCCCAAAGCATCACCATCGGGTCTCCCAGGATGCTCAGAGCAAAAGACAGCTGGAATGGGAATAACACGATGTCAGGGCTCCTTTATTTACTTGCAAAACTGGTACATCTTAATCCCCATGAATTTTTCAAAGCTGAAGCTCTTGATTCCAAAGTACAGGAGGAACAGGGATTAAAAAAACCCCACTTTAGGTGTTCTCAGTTAACATTTTAATCTCTCAAAATCAGATTTTCCTGAGCCTGCCAAAGATGTGAAAGTGGTTTTCCATCCCATTTACTGGCAGATGTAAGTGGTGGGGCGTGAAGAGATGATTGTAAATCCAATTTGTGGTTAGCACTTATTAAACACACAGTGCAGGAGAGTGGGAAAAGAGAGGGGTGGGTGGGAATCCTGCCAGGCTGGATTCAGAAGGTACTGATGAAAACAAATGATGCCAGGAACCCACTCAGCTGAAGGTTTCCTGTGCACCACGTCCAAGGAAGAGTGAGCAGGGTTTGCTCAAGTAGCAAAGACAAAAACAACACACACCTTTCTGGCTTCTCCAGCAGATAAACTCCTAGCAGGGGTCTTGAAATGCTTCATGAGATCCAAGGCCCTTCCTGTGCTGTGGGGAATGGAAAGGGAAAAGCCTTGAATGACCTCTTGGTGTACAAACTCTGTGGTCAGGGTGCTGAGGAACCAGACACTGACATGTTTGGGTTGATATCCATCACCTTGGGCTACTTGGTGATTTTGCTCCCAGCTTGGATGGTAAATTGAGGAATTTTTGCAGAAATTCAAGGTAGGAAGTGCAGCTAATGAGAGAAATGAGTTATTCATGGAACTGGCCATGAACTGGGGCAAGTTTGAATTTTTTTTTCTGAATTTTCCCAGGTAAGCCTGGGCTACAGTCTTCATTGACAAGTGATTGAGAACAGTATAAAATAGCAGACCTCATCAGGAGAAGCCACCTCTCTAAGGTGAAAGGCACTGAAGGTGCTGTCTCTTAACCACACAAGGCAGGTTTGCTAACAGAGAAACCCTTCCCCACACTATAAAATCAGAGTGATTGGGCTGGAAGGTTCCCTGCCTCTGGAGGGAGGGACCACAAAGAGATGAGATTGTTTTGCTTCCTACCAGCTGATGGCAAGAGCAGCATCTTCTTCCCTCATCCCTCTGACAGCAGCAAAGGCCTCCAGGTGCTGCAGCACCGTCAGGTGTGGCCAGAGTGGGTCCTTCTGTGGGCACCAGCCCAGGGCCCCCAGGCATGGGGGGGCTGCATCATGGCCCCTGAGCAGCACCTGCACCAACACACACAGCTCGGTAGTTGTGGGGTGACAGAATCACCGGGTGGTTTGGGTTGGAGGGATCTTAGAGCTCACCCCATCCCACCCCTGCCATGAGCAGGGACACCTTCCACCAGTCCAGGCTGTTCCAAGCCCCGTCCAACTGGACAAGCCAAGCAGTTGTGGGGTCAGTAGCCACTTGTGAGTGGTCACTGTGTGGCTCCATGGGCAGGGTGATCCTGCTCCATCTGCCTTTTCACTTTGGGTAATGTTACCAACATCAGACTGTCTTTTCCCAGTAACACTTTTCTATTTCCAACCTTCAGTCCCAAATCTGTAACAGCAATGGCATTTCCCCTCCCCCAGCACATGCCATTAATCATTCTGCACATAATTAAGTGATGGGTTGTTACTGGCCCAGCACTGCTCACATTCGTTTTCAATTTCCTGGTTTTGCAAGGCTGTTTATGGAGAGTGTTATTTTTGGGTTTTTTTAGATGTCAACTTTTCTTACAGGGCTTGTGACATTTCGCAATGGGTTTCCAATGCCAGCTGAAGATCTGCTGTTGCTCAAACTCTTAAATCTGTAACACTGACTTTGCTGAACACTAGAATTTATGCTTGGCATAAATCAACACTTTCTTCTCAGCTCTGGGTAAATACCCAGGACACACAAATTGTACATAAACATCCATAAATCCCCTGACTGTAAGGAGATGTTGCTGGTTTGCCTTATCGCATCCTTAACTTTTAAAGGCATCAAGGTCATCTCTGCAGCTGCTCCAAAGGAGCCACCTACCTCCCCAGCAGTCACTGCTACACCTCCAGAAATCATGTTTATCGTTGTGCTTTTCCCAGCTCCGTTGGGTCCTAACAGACCTAACACTTCTCCTGGAACAAATATGCAACAACTGTTAATAATATTTATTGTTGATATGACTTCTCCCCTGTATTCTACGTAATATCTAAAAGTACAGTGGGACAAAGGGTTGTTTTATTCCCGTAAATTAAAACTTGGAATGCAGGAGCCCAGAGCGTCAGGTCTGGTTGCCCACAAGAAAATTCTAATAGAAATACTGTCTCCAAACGAGACTGTCACTTTAGACTTTAGTCATTTATATTATAGGGAGTGCAGCGAAGTACTTGAACCTTTTTTAACACCAAAAGAGAGATTTTTGACGGCAAGTTTCTTCTTTTTCTTAAAGATGGAAGTGGCTGTCCTGACTTCGTATTCCTTGCGCAAACTGTTGACAACAACCAAGTCCTGTGGAGATATGAAGAGGGAAATAAAAACTCTCCTCCTATCCCACGAGACAGCTGATCTGTTCTTACTATTAAGCAGGACTTTGAAAAAGAGAAAATTTCTAAATTAAAAAGCCATGAAACAGAGGGGGAAAAAAAAGGGAAAACAAGCAGAATGGGAATAAATATAATGGTGCCAGCTAAAGTCCTTGTGGTGCCAGGGTGACCATGGGCTGGACGGTGAGATCACACAGAAGATCTGAGTGCATGAGCCAAGAAAGCAGAGGCAGAGGAGAGAATGAAAATGATGGAAAATGAAAAGGGAAACGATCCAGAGGGCTGGGATTGGATTCACCTCCTCCTGCTGCAGCGAGGCCATCGCGCTCCGCACCCTGTCCCTCTCTGCCTGCACTTCGGGCGGTTCCTCTCCAGGGTGGTCCTTGTTCTGCTGGGTGACCACTCTCCTCGGCTGGATCCTATGAGTGGAGGAGAGATGCTTTCACTGGGAATCACTTCCAGAAAGGTTTGTGCTTATAAGTTTTTCCCCAGTGCAGCGCCAACGAAACACAAAATTTATTTGACCTCGGGGAGCTCACAGACTCAGAGCTGGAAGGGACACACAAGGATCACTGAGCTGTTCCACAGACAGTGTTTGCTCAAATATTTATTCCTGGGGGGAAAACTACACCCCACTGGCATGGCTGAGAAAATAAAGGCCAGTGTTAGCTTTTCCTTCATCTTTAATTATTGACTGGTTCCCTGCTGCACACATGCCAATCATCTGTTCAAGGAGAATTAAAATACACGTGGCAGGTTTGCAAACCAGTTCGGGTATTTAACCCCCACACTTGGTAATGTTTGATAATTAAATACTTTTTACAAGTCTTTTCCCATGTGACTGAGGCGGTTGGTCACTTGTTGTTGGTGACAGATAAGCAGACAGCACTTAGACAACCCCAGCCTGATGAAGATTTAGGGAAAGTCTCCATCCTATTGGGAGCAACACTGACACCTTTGAAAAGGAGTTAAAATCTTTGTGTTTCAATTTGGATCTATAATTTAGCCCCCTGTAGGGAATTTTCCTGAAACCTCAGCTATGAACCTTAAAAAAAAGCTGAAATCACAATTTTTATTCTCTCAAGAACATTGAAAAAACTAAAACTATGAGCTTTATCCACATTTTGAAAAACAATTTTCACACATGATGTTTCTCGCTTCTGCTGTCAAGGTCCTGCCTGGCTGTGCAGCTCTGAGCCCACCCTGCAGACTGGGATAACTGTGGCTCACAAGGAACCCCTGGGACACACCTGAAGATGGGATCAAATCCTGTAATTGCTTCTCCATATCTCATCTCCAAACAGCGCAGGAGGAAAGCAAAAATCACACAGTGGATGTACGGCTAAAAACCAGACATTGATTAGGTTTGCATGGAGACCAGGTAACAACACACTCCATTAATTTAATTATAAAGGGATGCAGGAACCTATCTCATTAATTTCAGCTGTTGAAAAGGTTGAAAAGGGGAAGAAGCTAAATTGATGCTTTGCATACATTTCACTCTGATATGCAGATTATTTGCAAAAGTCTTGCCTTCTTACAGCACTTCTAGCCCAGATAATCCAGCTGCACCCCAACAGACATCCTGTGGGATGGGAGGTCACATCATCCTTTTGTAGAAGCAGCACTGGAATGATCAGTTTATTAATAATATCTCTGCCTTCTACATGAGCTCCACTTAACCCCCTGCCCCATTTTTGCGGCATCCAAGGGCCACACGAGGCACAAGTCCACGATTACTTGGAATTCGCCTCCCCTGCCAACACTTAATGAGAAATTTTGACTACAAAACCCATTCTTTCTTTATGGGGACAGTTTACAAGCCCAGTGCAAGCTCACTGCATCAGAACAGTCATCCCAGCCCAAGCAAGCATCTCCAAACCCCTCCTTACTGTAAAGACAGGCACATAGATGTGATTCGATGTTTCAAAATCACTGTAATCATTATATATGATGAAATTCTGGAAGAAAGGGAGATCAGTCAATTAGAAAATTCCTTAGCATGGTGTGTCTCGGGGCAGGGTCAGAGCACGTGTGGCAGGTAGGGACATTCAGCTTTTCTTCGGGATGGGATAAAGGAGTTTTGATCTGCCTTTTTTTTCTTTGGTTCTTGCTGCCTCAAGGGGTTGTGGCTTCCTTGGGTACAGGAATTCAGAGGGGCCTCAAATCAGTCAGGTTAGGTCAACCTTTTCTGTCACTGCTTCTCTCTTCCCAGCTCTTTGACCTTCTCCCAGCTCATTTCCTCCCCCCTGGTTTTCCCACTCCACCCCTTTCCCCTCCCATGCCACCCTGGCTGCCAAAATACAACCACTGTAGCAGCTCTTTGTGACTAAACAAACGAAAAATATCCCAATCAAACAGAGGATTAACAGGTTAAATCTTGGCCTCTTCTCTCACTCCCCAGCCTGGAACTTCTCTTTTCCTGTTTTCTTTTCTCACTCTCTCTTTTTGGCTGGGAATTTGGGAAGTGCCTCTTGCTTTGCCAGTTTGCACTATTAGGATAATTACTGAATTTAGGAGGAGTTGTTTTGCTTACTAGTCCCGAGAACGTGATCCAGCCCATAGGTGGAAACACAGGAAGCAGCATACAGATGTAGTAAAGTGTTTCATGATGGTCACTGTTCATAAAAGCAGTATAATTCACCTGGAATAAAGCAGAAAAACTATTTCCAGTATTACTGTATTGTTGCTAAAAATCCTGGTTATTTGTCAGTGATTCAGGTTGTCTTGCTGAATATTGATATAAATTGAAATTTATTGATGTAAATCTGAAATAAAGCCCCAAGTGGCAAGGTGTGTAAATCAAACATTTCAGAGTGAAGATGCTCCTCACTTACCAAAATGAAAGTTAAAGACCAAATGTAACGATTGCTTCGTCCCATGCGAAATTTGAAGGCCATTAAATAAACAAAGAGGACAAGAGATATTCCATAACCAAAGAGGCAAATGATCTAGAGAGAGAGAGAGCAGTGAGTGACAAGGAGGTGCCTGTGCATATATGAAAACCTGCCCAGAGCAGTCCATTGCAAAGAAACTCTTTAAAGCCAAATCCTGCTGTGAAATGAGGGAAGGGAGTTATTTCCACCCATTTTGCCCAGAGCTCACCAGGGTCAGCACAGCGCTGGCCTCCAAGGGGCAGATGCGGGTGAAGAGCACCAGGATCCCAAACATGAGGCACATCAGGCTCCAGAAGAACGGGATGTCCACCAGAGCCTGCCCACACCAGTAGGCTGAGGGGAAGAGCCCCGCGAGCCGCAGCTGGGAGCGAGCCTGGAGCTGCAAAAGCAACAAAAATGGGAAAAGGGGAAGTCTAAAACATCATTCCTGCTCCTTCTCTATTCCTTTGCTCCTCCCTTCCCTGGCTGAGCCTTCCTCTCCTTTCCGAGCACTTCCAGTTCTTGGTTTGACTATTGTTTAAAACCACGTCATTCCTAAAAGGAGGAAGAAAGATCATTCTGATCTCAAAATCTTTATCAACACCCAAATTATTCTGAGCCCCAGCTGGTTCCCTGGGATGCAGAGAAGTGCACTTTCGGTACTCATCTGACTGATTTTCTTCTACCATCCTACCCAGAAATCATGGAATGATTTGGGTTGGAAGGGACCTTAAAGATCACTCCATTCCACGCCTTGCCATGGGCAGGGACACCTTCCACTATCCCAGGTTGCTCCAAACCCCATCCAACCTGGCCTTGGACACTTGCAGGGCTGGGACAGCCACAGCTTCTCTGGGAACCTGTGCCAGGGCCTCACCACTGGTGCTCTCCACAGACATTGCATCGCATTCACTCCTTGTGTACGACCACCTGCAGCTCGTGCTCTTTACCTTGTAATCCTCCACATTGCTCATCGCAAAGAGAGGA
This sequence comes from Corvus kubaryi, assembly GCF_017639235.1. Classification (NCBI taxonomy): domain Eukaryota; kingdom Metazoa; phylum Chordata; class Aves; order Passeriformes; family Corvidae; genus Corvus; species Corvus kubaryi. The sequence continues at coordinate 13,696 of NW_024581869.1, read as the reverse complement.
GGTAAGCCAGCAGCCAAAACCAGCAAGTAGGTGAATAAGCCGAAAAAAATGTAGTGCTTCAGCTCTGGGCTTTCTCCCTGTGGGGAGAAATTCAGAATCATCCACAATCGACAGCTGCCCAGGGAAAATCTGGCTGGCTCGATGCTCATAAGATGGTTGAACATACAAGTGAGCAAGAACACTAATGGTAAGTCAGTTGTGTTTAAGGACAGAAAACAAGGCCAAAAGAACAAAACCAAGACATTTAGCATCCTAGAATTTGCAGAAAGAATTTGGATTACTGTAAATTGTTGAGGATGGAGACCAACTTTTTGTTGCTGAGGAAAGGTCGGGTGTGCAGAGATCACTGTTGTATTCCCACCATATTCATCAGCACGGCCTGGTTGGAAGAGACCTTAAAGCTCATTTCATCCCCCCTGCCACAGGCAGGGACACCTTCTGCTATCCCAGGTGCTCCGAACCCCATTCAGTCCCGCCTTGGACACTGCCAGGGATCCAGGGGCAGCCACAGCTTCTCTGGGCACCCTGTGCCAGGGCCTCCCCACCCTCACAGGGGAGAATTTCCTCCCAATATCCAATCTAAACCAATTTGGCTCACTGGGAAGCCATTCCCCCTTGTCCTGTCACTCCATGCCCTTGTAAACAATCTCTCTCCATCTTTTCTTCGGGGACTGGAAGGCCACAGTTAGGTCACCCTGAAACTTCTCTTTTCCAAGAACAAACCCAATTCTCTCCACACAGCACAAACTTAAATATCTTACAGTATGGAAACCCCACAGAACCTGCAGGAGGAATCATCATTAAACACCCCCAGAAACCAACAGCAGTGGGACCACTGCCCCCAGCCCTTGGAACCTGCTCCCCCAGCCAGCTTTCCAAGCTGTACAATCCTCATCCCTTCAGCTATCCCAGTTAATTTTGGCCCAGCCAGGCAGGACTCACCGTGTAGAAGAGCTCGCTCCAGACGCGGAAGCGCGCGGTGGAATTGAAGAGCCTCAGGAAGGTGTTGCTGAGGATGTTCATGAGCACAGGGAAGCAGTTGATGGGTTCTGGGCTGCACATGATTGTGAACTGGTGGCTCTGAAGATGTCAAAACAAAATTCCTTCATGTCCCTGAGAGGTGTGAGCAGCACTACTGAAATTATTTATTATGCCAAAAAAATATTCTCCCTTTTCTGGCGTGTTTATTTCTCTCATTTAAATGCTTTTCAGAAAGTCCTGTTGATGTACAGGATGAAAGAAGGAAAACATATCTCTCACCTTGCCTTCCAGGGATATTTTTATAGCTCCATTATAATTTGGAAGGCTAGTGATGTTTTTCTCCAGAGCTATTTCTGGGTTTATGTTTTGAGTCTTCAAAGCAGCAATGAAATCCTCGATTTCTGATCCTGAAATCAAGTCAAGGACAGAAATTAAGAGTCATTAGAGGGTGTTTATCTTTAAATATAAACAGTTTCATATAAACAAGTTCTTACTTGCAAAGCAGAGGTATGTTAAATACCCCAAATATTGAGATTCTAAGCAAATATATATTTCCTATATTTTTTTCTATTTTAATTAAACTGGCTAAACAAAATATATGCTTCGTATTTAGCTTATTTATTGCTTTTTTTTTTAATTTGCAGGGTTCATTACTCTTTTATACATAATCTGGATTTGCTTTTACACATAATCTGGATTTGCTTTTGCTCAAAGGAAAACACCTCCCAATGTACATTCCTTTATAAATTTGGGGCATTTGCAAGGTTGCTCTGTCAATTATAATAAAATTCACATTGGTGCAGAAAGTGAGTCACCACCACACGTTGTTCCTCACCTGTGTCATTGAAGATGAGAAGGTTTGTAGACCTATTATGAATTTTCTCTTTCGTGGGAAGAAAATAGGGGCTAGACGTGATTTCCCAGCTGCTGGAGTTGTGCCACAGATGGAACAGCATTAAAACCATCAGTGGTGGAAGGATAAATGTTCCAAATAACAGCAATCTGGATAAGAAAAACAGACCGTAAGTGAGGCCAGGGGAAATCCACCTTTAAGTAATTGTGTGATTTATGGCGAGATTTAAAACTTAAGCGAGGCAGAGCTCTCCCAGTAAGTTCAGGCCGCCCTTATTTCTGCAGCTTTGAAACATTTCCCACCTAATTCTCTGCTTCCAAATATCTCCAGCAGTATTTAGACCTTCCCTCAGCCTCTCCAGGGCTGCAGGGTAGGTGGGAGCTCCTGTACTTACATGGCCTTGAGAAACTTCCCTTCATGCTTCAGTCTTAGGAGGCGAATTCTCATCACAGCACACACTTGCTGCCTCCAGAGCATCATCCCACTCATGGCCAGGATCCCCCGCTTGGAAAACACCGGGAGGCCCTGATCCCTCTCCTCGAGGTCTCCATCTCCTGCGTGTTCACCATGAGAAATGGCATTACCCACAAAGAGCCTTCAAAGCACACGTTTTAACCCCAAACAATCATCAAGGATCTTCTGCTCTGAACAGAGGGACGCCTTGATTTTTATGTTTTTTTAGACAGGAAAGTAACAAGGGCAGAGAAAAGGAGCCAAAATTTATCCAGAATAGAATTTATATTGGTGATTTCAGACTGGCTGAACCTGGGCTGGTGTGGCAACACATCCAAGATCTTCACTGGCCTTGGGAAATGCCTTCTGCAAACTTTATGCCTTCCCACCTCCTGGCTGGGGCTGCACAACCCTTCAAAGGTAAATACCCATCCAACACCAGCCTTAATTCTTGTGCTTGAAAGCCTTTGGGAAGGCAAGATGGAATCATTTGGGCTTCTCCAAAAAGATATTCCTCACTGAAGACAACTGGGATACAACTGCCACTCCAGGCCTACCAAAATTCACATTTAGCAGAAATTTATTAGATATTCAATTACAAGATATGAGTATATGGAACTCTAAGGATACCATGCTTGCAAAAGGGAGTCAAAGCTTTACCTTCTGGATCGATGGTTTCCTCACCCTGCAGCTTCAGGAAAACATCTTCCAGGGTTGTCCTGGTCACCTCATAATTAACAACCCCCTGCAAGAGGCTGCTCTCGAGGTGGCTCAGAAGATCTGCATAGGAGAAACAGCCAGACTCAGCGCAGGCACCACGGCTGGTGCTGAGCACAAACTCAGCCAATTAAGATTGGATGTTCCAGCATTCACATCATTAATCCCCACAGCCTAAAAGTCATCACGAGTTTATTGTGCTCTTTAGAGGTAAGTAGTGAAAAATTCAGTGGTTTTGGTTTTCATGGGCCATCCTGAAAACAGATGAGGGTCAGTGGATTTTAGTTTGTAGAGATTACTTGGTGGATTTTCTTTTTTCCATCTGCATTATTTAAATTACAATGTGCATTGCAGGCTTTCTGTAAGACTGGTATTTATGCAGCTTCCCAATCCCACACATTATGGACCAAGGAATATAGTTATTCCCTTCACAGTGACTTTGATTTCTGCTTTTCCCACCACTGGGTTTCCCTTTGAAACCCTGGCACAGCGACAGGTTTCTTACCTGGGAAGCTGTCAGTGTTTTCCAGAGGCAGCATAAAACACAGCTCATCCCTCATCTGTCCCTTGAGCACGGCATCAGGGATGTACTGTCTGACCACGGATGACACAAGCTCTGGGTCACACAGGTCATTTATGTGCATCCTGTTTAAAAAACGCCATTGTTATAATGTTAAATAAGAAAAAAAATGGGTGCATCATCAGGTTGGAGTCCAAAGCCAGTGGTGATTCTTCCATAAGGAAACCTCCAAAACAGGGCAGAACTTCAGTGGGAATTTTCAGAGCCATCTGCTGTGGCCCTGTTTTTGCCATGCATGCAAGAGATGGTTGAGGTTAAGAATTATGATTCTGGACAGTGCTGCTAAACCAAGAACTCAGGAATCAAAATCCTAAGAAAAACAACTTTGCATCAAAGCCATTGTACGTCACTCTGGCACCACAGATCACCTCACTCTGGTCCCCTTTCAGCTACAAAGGAGGTTGCAAAGTCATTTTAGCTGCTCACTCAGAGCTTTCAGGACTGGGTTCCAAAGAAAAGCAGCTTGTTGTCCAATGCAGGGAAATTTTGGCAGCCTTAAAAACCTTCTAAAATGAATTGTCAGGATTTCTATTACTGTCAATACAAACTCTACAGAAACACAGATTCTACAAGAAAATACTCACGAGAATGAGAAGCTTTTCACAAAAAGAATGATGACCAAACCAAAAAGTTTTACCTTAAGTGATAGCCAATTCCCCATTTTCTCTTCAAGTAGAGAGATGAGCCAACACTCTGTAATCTCCCACTGGAGAGGAAAGCTTTCCGATCTAAGGAGGAAGGGATACAAAGGATTTAGGGGGATTTACAAGAGTGCAGCAGATTGACCTCACTCTGCTCCTTCTGAACTCAGCAAACATTGTAATAATAAATTGAGATGAGTGAAACCAGGCCAGTGCTGAAGGTCCTTTTTTTTTTTTAAACCATTGCCTTTCTCCTAAGTATCCTGGTTAATTCTTTTAGTTATGCATTCTTGTGGGCTTGTGGAGAATTCCCCACGCAGCACAGGAATAATACAGAAATGGGAAATAAAGTCAAGTGAAATCCAGAAAAATAAACCGAGTTTTACTGACATAGAGACATATCCAGATAACGTGGGAAGTGCTTTATCCTGAAGAAGAGTTTTTTATCCTGAAGAAGAGTGATTTATCCTGAAGAGAAGCATGAGCAAAGTCTGGGAGGGACACATCAGCCCAGTTTTTGCCTTTGCCCAGCTCAGGCTGGGTGGTCAATCAGACAAAGCGTGTCCAGCGAGCACAGATTGTGTCCCAGTAGGACCCACCCATGGGCTCTGCCCTGGAAACCCCTCATTTGCAGCCCCCCAGAGTGACAGTCCGGGCTCACCAGCTTGAGCATCAGCCTCCTCCATGGAGTGGGTGGTGAAGAGTGTCACACGCCCGGCGCGGCGCTCCCGCAGCAGGCTCCAGACTTGGTGCCTGGAGCAGGGATCCAGCCCCGCCGTGGGCTCGTCCAAGAGCAACACCTGCAAAGGTCAATGAGATCAGAGCTCCCCAACTCCAAGCTGTGTTTACTTGGCTTAATTCCACGCTTGCATCATGCATTTCATGCTTTTGATGATCTCACTCAGAGGAGAAAATGCATCCTCAAGTATTGGTCATTTTTATTGCTCTTTCTCCTATTGCAGTATTACCACCCTTCTAATTCAAAATATGGGGCTAATTGAACCAGATTCCCCAATCCTTCCAGCAAGTGAATTAATGGGTCAGTAGCCTTGGAATGGCAGGGGACAATCACAACAGTCTCTGTGCCAAGTCAAAACACAAAGCTATGCCCCAAAAGTGTACGCGTTGTGTGTGCATAAACACGACTGGTCCCCACCTGAGGATTCCCTAAAATTGCAATTCCAAGAGACAATTTTCGTTTTTGCCCTCCACTCAGGGCATCAGCACAAACATTCTGAACGTCGGTGAGGTCCAGCATGATGAGAACTTTCTGCACCTTGGGAGCACACGAAGACAAGAATCAGATTTCCAAAGCACTGGGCACATTTTAATTCCTAAATGGCTACAAACATTACAGGAGAGTATAACTTCAAGATTTCAAACTTACCTACTTTAAATGGCTTTGCTTTGAGACAAGTAAGAAAAATCTGAGTTTTAATTAATGACATAAGAAAGAACTGGAAAACTACTTTACCACTCAATTTGGTTTCTTGTCATTCCACAGAAGAAGATGCAGGTGATCATCTTTTATAAATAAAGCACAAAGTGCCCAAGATGACACGGAAGAAAAGTCAGTGGCTGACAAGCACATACCAACCTCCTCATCTACTTCCTTCCACTGAATCCCCTTGATGTGAGCAAAAATTCTCAGGTTTTCCTTCACTGTTAAGGCTTCAAAATGCAAATTAATTTGGGGGCAAATCCCAACCTTTGCCTGCCTTCCTTCCATATTCCACACTTCAGAAGCACTGTAGTTGTAGATCATTGCAGAACCTGCACAGGGGGATGAATGAAACATTTGACATTAATTATGGCACCATGGATGTTTCTCAAGTGTTAAATTAAAAATTAAAGAAATGAAAACGCAAAATAAGTGGATAGTCCAAAGATTTAATACACCTCAAAAATATTTCAGAACACCAAAAAAAGAAAACTTATTTCCTATAGGTGTGCAGCTCATGGAAAGCACCAGGCCATCCAGATGGACAAATGACCATCTGTGCATGATGCACACATGAGCGTATCCATAAGGGATCCATTATCCCTGGAGCTCGTGTTGAAGGGGAAATCTGCCCTGACAACAACACAGCACAAATGACTTAGGGAAAACTTGGAGGTTTTTTGTATATTTCCCCCTTACACTTGAAAAAATGAACAGTTCCTCCTCCTCAGCATCCAGGCCCATGATCTTACCTGCCGAAGGCTTGGAAAATCCGCTGAGCACATTTAACAGAGCAGTTTTCCCAGATCCACTGTGACCCAGCAGTGCAGTGATCTGGCCTTCATAGATATTTAAGGACAAACCTGGAATAAAAATAGGACAACAGTAGGATGGAAGTGTGTGAGAAGTAGACTTGGACCTGTAGCTGTTCCCACAGGTGACAGAAGTGAGAAGTGACATTTCTTTAGAAGTTGAGAGGCAAAACCACATCCAAAAGCACAGGTTGGTTCTGCAGGAGTTAGGCCTAAGCTTAGAAGGGAATCATGTCTTGACTGAATTGGAGGAACAAATGTGTTATCTTCAATGTCTAAAGAATTTCAACTTCAGTTTTCTACGAAGTTCATAACATTTTATTTTAGTGTGGCTTAAGAAATAGTCCTCAGGAAGAGAAGAGCCCTCAGATTTTCCAACATGTGAGATTTCAAGACTTACTTGAAAGCAGCCAGACTTTGCTACCTCATTTTCTTTCTAAAAAACCACTTTGTCTTCCTGTGGGTTGTTCAGGTTGTGTTTGTTTGTTTTTTTCCACTCAGTATCAACTTTTGAGGCCATATTGATACTTTTAATATTTTAATATTTTTCATTTTTGATATTTTCACTTGGAGTTCTTGTTAAAGGCATTCAACAAATACCCCATGACTTTACTGTGTCAACTATTTGAATTGGCAAGCGCTTGGAGAACACAGCTCAAGGAGGGACAGCAATTTTGGCCATAAAATCCTGAGTTTGCCCAAAATAGTTTACATTTTGAAAGGGAGGTTTGAGAGGGGATTTCTAGAGTGGTTCATCACTGCAAAAACACAGCTTTTAAGGAGACCTCTGCTGTTGGAAAAAATAATAAACAGTGATTTTCCTGGCGGGAGCAGGGAGATAAGGACCTGGTAGAAATTTGCCAGTAATTTACCCCAACAGAAATAACCATTGCACAATGCAGTTGAACAGGCCCAGAGGCAGAATTCAGTACAGCCAACAGCACGTTTCAAAACACTTTGGGCTCTTATCTAGTGAAAAACGAATAAAAGAATTACAAAGCCTCTCCTTACCCTTTAAAGCTTCAGTGCTCTTGTTGTTCTTCTTGTATATTTTTTTAATATTGTTTAGTCTAAAGAAAAGCAAGCAAGCCATTACTTTTAGAATCAAAATTTGGGGCTGTTTCCTCTGCCTCAAAACAACCTTTGAAAACTATTGGGAGAATATTTCCCAACCTCCTCCTCAAACAGGTCCTGTAACAGGAATCACTCGATGTAATTCATTTCTGGTGCCTTTAAAGCAGGATTAGGTCCTGTACTTTTCTAAAAGCTGTTAAAAGGTTTCAAAGCCAAACTCGAGGAACACTTAAGAATGAAGCAGGAGGCTCGAGGGAACGAGATAGCCTGTGGTTATTTAATTTAGAGTGATGACCTAGCTATTATTTTGGCAGATTTTGGTTTGCTTTCTGGTAATAACCAGCAGGCAGCACCAGCCACGAGCCCACCCAGCCCTGTGAGGATGGACAGAGCAGCATTTTATGCAGCACACTCTGCTTAAAGATGATGGGGAAAGGGAACAGACTCAATGCTGAGAGGAAAGTGCAGGGCAGGGAGTTGGAGGATGCCCCACATCCAATAAATGTTCAAATCCAGCTCTGGAGTGGGATGAAACTCAACAACCCCTCCCTTTCACATATTTGCATTCATCTTATCTATAATGCCAGCTGACAGCCTCACACTCACCAGTGCAGCGTGGCTGTGCTCTCTAGAGCCAAACAACCCATGCAGAGCTCTATTTTCCATGCCAAAGGAGTTCCTTACCTGATGGCTTCCTTCCCATCAAAGCCCAGTGGCATTGGCTCGGTGTCACTGGCCAGAACCGGGTCATGGCTGCTGCCAGCTCTCACCCCCATGTACCCACTGCTGCCCTTGAGCCAGTACGAGGGTCTCAGGAAGAAGGCAGGAGGATGTGGGACCCCGTACTTGCCTGAATCAGAGACAGAGAAGGTGAAATATCAACCCCAAAACTTCCATCTGTCAACTCTGACAAATGCCCAGCCCAGGAGCGCTTCCCCGGTAGCTGCAGAGCGTGAACTTCAGCAGAGTGAAAGAATTGATAAATTCTGCAGTTTAAGTTGTCCATATCTGTACAAGCAGGTGGGGCATAATCCATTTACAACCTCTTTGGTTCCAAAATATCAGATCAAGTCCTACAACATCCTTCCGACCCCCGTGGCCAGGGCTGTTGGAGCAGGATCTCAGTGCCTTACTGCAGGGTTACAGTTTTCTCTCCTCCCACCACCCCTTTGGTAACTTTTCCCCTAAAAAGCAGAGAATTGTAGAAAAAAAGCAAGGAAGTTTGCATTTTTCCCCTCACATTTTCACTCACCAGGCAAAACCTTATCAAAGTAGATGGCCAGCAGGAAATACAAGACACTGTCAAAGCTCAGGATGAGGTACAGGTTATAGAAAGGGTACAACTCTGGGCTAAATGCTGGTCCATATTTTTCTAGTTTTACCATCTAGGGGAGGGGAAAAAAAAAAAGCACAATTCAGATGCAACATTTCCTTCAGGCAGAAACACTTCACTGCTGTGTCATCACAGCCATTTTCACTAAAAACCCAATTCACTCGTGATCACGACACTGTTTCTAAGGAGGCAAAGGGTTTATGATGACCACAAGCCCTGGAAATGCTTCAGTAAGCTGAATTTCAAATCAAGCAGAAGTTACAGAGAGCTGCACGTGCTGTTTGCAAAGGCAGCACTTCCAGCCCTCCCAGTTCCTGCAGCTCTTGGTACCGCGTTCCACCGCTGCCGTCCTTTCAGAGAGATTTAAATTTGTTGCAGCAAAATTCCTGATGCAGCTGAGTGTCCAACCATCTTTGCCACGAATTAGCACAGATTTTTTGGAGCCAAGTTTTCTTTTTAAAAGCATCTAAAGTGGAGGGGGGCGACTGGGTTGTTCTGGCAATGCAAATTTTGGGTTTTGCTGTTCTCTGGCAGAATTTTGGGGGCTGAGCTTTTGTGATGAGCACTGGTTTTATTTTGGACATACCGTTGAAAGACCAGCTGCGAAGGCAAAAGGACTGAAGAGGTTTAAAATCCATTCCAAAGCCCGTGGCAGTTTTTCAAACAATGTCAAAAAGCCCAGTGACCCAACGAGGATGTGAAGGAGAAATCCCACAAAACTGGAAATATTTGGCTGCTTTAGCAACGAGCTGAGCAGGAAAGTGAAGTGAATCTGCAGCAGAGAAAACCAATAGTTAGCAGGATGCATTTCTGCTGCAATTAAAAAAAACCAACATGAAAATAGGAACAAAATTAGAGATCCAGCTGAGTTTCAGTTGTTCCCTACAGATGTTTTGTTTAGCAGACAGCTCTGAGATTTAGGGCAGTTTTATAGGGACAGACAAATCACTCCCAGCCTCATTTTAGCACCTCTCTTTCCTCTGATTTTGAGTCAGAATCTCACAAAATGTAATGGGATTGATATAATAGCCTACAAACAATAACAATAAATCACAGCAATGTATTTTTGTTACTTTCTCATATAACACCAGCCCTAGAAAACTCTGCAGTCTTTCAGCTATTTTAATTAGGAGACAGGAAAAAAAAGGGTGCATCATATAAGAATACAAAAGCAGACTTACAGATGCCGTGCCATAAAAGAAATAAAAAAAATACACTTCCAAAAAGCTGTTGTGATCCAAAGCTTCGCTCAGGGTGACCCAGGTCAGCAGACTGGCTGTGATGGAGACGTACACAGTGTACAGCAAGCTCCAGGATAACCTACACAGGAAGGCACAGTTATTTTTGTTCCTGAGCATGACAACACTTGCCTTGACATTGCCAATACAAGACAAATTGTTTTTAATTCAAATATTTTGTAATTCCACCCATTTACAATTTCCAGACTGGACTGCAAATACCAGAGAGTCACAGGAAGGGTCAGGTTGGAAGGGACACAGAGGGTCAACGTCTCTGCTCAGAAAGAGTCATCCCAGAGCACGTGGCACAGAAATGTGTCCAGATGGGTCTGGAGTATCTCCAGTGAGGGACACTCCACACCCTCTCTGGGCAGCCTGTTCAGTGCTTGGTTACTGCTCAGGAAAGAAGTTCTTCCACAAGCTCAGGTCTTGCATGTGCCCAGATCTCTGCAGATGCAGCGATGGCAGCAAAGGGACACAGAGAATCTGCAGCCAGGACCTTTTATCCATGTGTTCTTCTGAACCATCTGAAATATTCATGCCCAGATGGATTAGGAAGCCTGTTTGGATAGACCCTGTGTCCCTCCTCTGCTTCATCATTTAGGGGTTTCTCCAGAATTTGCTGTTCCTTCACTTTTTCTGCGTGCATCCACAAGGCAAACAACCCCTCCACAGCCAGAACCCTGCTACACATACCCCTGCTCCACGAGGAGGGCTCCTCTTCCTTTTTGGTGGGAGAAGAGCAACAAAACAACTACAAAAAACCTGTCTCAGAGCAACAGGCTTGGAAATAGAGGTCCCCCAGCAAAGAGAACCCCAGAATGGTTCCTCAAAGATCCCCTAATTCCAGCCCCTGCCATGGGCAGGGCCACCTCCCACCAGGCCAGGTTGCTCCATACAGTTGATAAAATAATCCCTGTAATTACAGATTAATTTCTGAGATTTACCAGTAGGCAATATCCTGCAGACCCATTGCTCTCATCAGTATCTTCAGCTTCTTCTTCTCCTTGAGAACTTTCACTGATAAAAAGTGCATGTACGGGCAGTAGCTCAATATGGCACAGATGATGAACCAAAGGTAATCCAGTTTAAACAGAGGTTTCATCATGGGGGTTTTCAGATGAACTCCAGTGATTGACTTCATTTCTTTCCAGACAGAGTGGTTGGTTTTCATCTAAAGAAAAGAAATCAGTCATTAATGTCATTTTTGCAGTGAAACAGTCAACATCAGACCAGACAGGGGGTTATAAGCATTAAAATGATGAGTTTGTCAGTAATAAGGTTATGTTTATAAGCAAATAACCAGGATTTAGTATCTTTTTGTACTGACTTGCAATAAACACTATTAAATCCTTGTTCCATTCACTGCCTCAAGCCATGAGAATGATCTGTCATTCTTCTAAAGTTTGAATTACACTAAGTATTTAAGAAGTTAACGATCACAAAAAATCAGAGTATCACAGAATCCCAGAATGCTTTGGGTTGGAAGGGACCCTAAAGATCCCCTTGTTCCACCCCTGCCGTGGGCAGGGACCCCTTCCACTATCCCAAGTTGCTCCAAGCCCCGTCCAGCCTGGCCTCGGACACTTTTAGGGATGGAAACATCAACTGGCTTGGTGGTTTTCTTGGTTTTTGTCTGACTGTTTGGTTTTTAAGTTCACACAGAACTCTGGAAAGAACAGCAAACGTATTTTCCATCACGAGCACACTTACTTCTATGACTGCTGCATCAATGCTGGACTGCACAGAGAGGAACCCCCCATACCAGTACAGAGGAACTTTGCAGTGACTTGCTGAAAAATCCCAGCAGGTTTCTGTTGGGGAAACAAATTTTTAAAAAGAATTAATCAATATTAATGAATACCTTTCCATATATTTGTGCATATAAGTACTTGTGCTTATAACACGTGGGGTTGCAAATGTGTTTTACCCAAGTGTCAGGAAATCAAGATTGGGTTTTACTCAGCCTTTTACCTTTTAATGTGTTAAATCTCTGGCCATGCACTGTATGTTAGAGGGACATTAATGCACACACAATTCTCCTTTCCAGGCATGATTTGATGTGTTATAAGGTATGAAAGGGAGAGGGACAAAAAGGATGATCTTCAAGCTCCCTTCCAACCCAAACCATTCTGGGATTCTCTGATTCTCTGACTGTACATGACATTTATGTTCTTCAAACTTTTTTCTCTGATTTTTTTTTTTCCTTTTACAGACACGAACCCTCAAATGTTAACTCCTGTCTTTCTTGAGCCATTTGGCACATGCAGCCTCCATCCCTTTGGGGCGGCACAGCAGCACAGAAATCCAGCTAAACAGTTTTTAAAGCAAAATCAAAGCCTGTGTTTTCATTTATTTTGTTACCGATGTGCTCAAAGCCTTCATTGGGAAACACCGCTCTGCCCATTTGAAATCTGAGAGTGTAGGAGAAGTCATCCTTAAAAACCACACCAATAGTTTCATCCTCCAAAATTCCTTTTTCTTCCATTTTTTTCTCATTTTCCATCTCTTCTATTATTAAACCTGCCATTAGAATAGATAAATAATATTTAAAAAAAAGAAAAGAATAACACCAGCACAGCTCTGATTATTCTCTGAAACTCTGATTATTCAGGCAACAATGAAAATGGGCATCACCACCATTTGTTCCCTCAAAAACCATGTGGAACAAATGCTCTTGTCCCTCCCCACCACTTGGGTGGGTCAGGGCCACTTCAGACACTGCAGCTGGAACATGGATTTAAGAGCATTTACCCCTCAGTGCGGAGCTGGAAGCCACTTTGGCCATTATTCTCCTGGTGGTGTTGGTTGCAGGGGTGTACATCAGTGTCACCCCCGTGGCATTGAAGGCCGGCTCGTCCAGGCGCCCCAGGAATTTGTAGGGGAACTCCTGGGTGGGGTAGTACATGATCAGACCTGCTGAGTCCCTCAGGATGTAGAGGAAAACCAGCGATGCCACCCATTCCTGGAGGGAAGGAAGGAAATGCAGAGGTGAAGGGCAGCCCAGGGAATTGCTGTTGTGGGGAGGCTCCTCCAGGACCCTGCTAACCCTGCTCCGACCCCACTGCCCAGTCCAGCTCCTCCGGCCTTTTCCCTGGGCATGAGGGAGAGCTGTCCCACAGGTGTGATGGTTTTAGAATCTGAGGAAGGTTTCAGATGGAAAACATGTTTTCTCAGTCCCGGAGCCAGCGAGGTCTGTGGATAATTTGACACTGCAGCCATGAATTGGACATTGTGTTCCTCTGGACAGGGCAGGATCAACAACCAAAAGCAAGCAGCCAGCTTTGTCACGAGGCACATTTGTAGTGTCACAGGAAGAAGGAACTGCTGACATTTCCCAGGGAACCACAGCTGAGCCTTCTCATATCCCCTCACACAAAAACAATGCAGCGTGAAAATACTTTGTAGTGGAAATCCTGATTTCCCTTTGGAAGGACTGACACTTGCCTGAAAACTTTTGGCCTTCATCCTCCACACCAGAAGAAGATTTTTCCACAGGAGAGCACAGGTTTGCTGAAATATTTGCGAGGCTTTCTTGGATACTGCCTGCATTTTTCCGGCTAAGATGAGAAA
>NW_024581868.1:0-22741 GCF_017639235.1 Corvus kubaryi | reverse complement strand
TTCCGGGCCTTTGGGGCCGGTTGTGTCCCCTCGGTTCTCTGTTCCCCCGCCCCGGGGGTACCGGGTCGGTGTCTCTCCGGTGGCCGCGAGTCTAAAGCGGCGGCAGCCCCGCGCTGCGTGAGGGGCGGGCTGGGCTGGGCGGGGCAGCCACGCCTTGGGGGGCTCGGGGGAGCTTTGGCAATGTGCAGAAAAAATGCCTTGTAGAAATAAGAGTTTTCGTTTTGTCAGCGATACCGCATTTCCTGCACCGGTCTTGCCCTTCTCGCGTGTCCCGTGCCCGTGTTTGCTCACGGAGCGTAATTTGCGGGCGGTCACGGAGTCCCCGGGGTTCTCCGGGGTGTTTAATTAGCGCTGACCTTCACCGTGCGGGCTGGCAAAACAAAAGGGAGTAACTGGAGAACTTCTCGGCGCTTTTTCAGCCCGTGGGAAGGCCACGCTTTGTGTTTATGCAACGCACAATACACGTGTGTGTGTGTGCTTGGGCAGGGATTAAGTGTGACAAGAACGAAACCTGTTTGAATTGTTGGTAATTCCATATTAACTCGAAGCCTTCTGTAATCTCCAGCAGCAGAATTCGGAGGGGCACGCTGTTATGTTGTCTCTGTGCCCAGGATGTGACTTCAGTGACTTGTCATTTCTCAAAATTACTGTGACTGAATCCGTTTTTTCCCTTTCAAAAGCTGATCCCGGGATCAACATATCTTACTGCATATTAATAAGCTGTTGCCACACTCCCTGTACCAGGTAACTTCCTTTATATTTCATCCAAAAATGCCCTGAGAAATTATTTCCTGTTTCTGTAACTCTCACAATGGTAATTTTCTTATGCAAAAAATGACATGAAATGTGTGTCTGTATACGTTTATATGTAAAAAATATATTTTAAAATGGTTTTTTAACCTTGTGGTGGGCTGAGCCAGGCTAGATGCTAAGCACCCACCAAAACTGCTCCATCACTCCCCTCCTCAACTCAGCAACAGGAAGGAAAATATAAGGAAAGGCTCCTGGACTGAGATGAGGGAGAGATCACTCACCACTTGTGATCATGGGCAAAACAGACTCGACTCGGGGAAATTGGTAATAAATTAAACTAATTAAATTTGAGCAGGATAATGAGAAATAAAGCCAAATCTTACAAACATTATCCTGGCCCTCTCCCTTCTTTCCAGCCTTAACTTTACTCCTAATTTTCTCTACCCCACCCCCCACCCCAGAGGATGGGGATTGCAGTCAGTTCATCACACGTTGTCTCTGCTGCTCTATCCTGCTCAGGGGAGGACTCTTCACACCTTCCCCATGGGAGACAGTCCTCTGTGGACTTCTCCAGCATGAATCCTTCCTGCAGGCTGCAGCTCTTCATGCACTGCTTCAGCCTCGTTTCCCTTCCATGGTCACAAGTCCTGACGGAAAACCACTGCAGCACGGGATTCCCATGGGGTCACACTCTGTGCATTCCCCTGCTCCAGTGCGGGGTCCTCCAGAGGGTGTAGGGGGATTTCTTCTCCCCCATGGATCTCCAGGGGCTGTGGGTGGATCTTTGTTTCCCCATGGACCTCGCTTGGCTGCACGGCAGAGTTGCCTCACCATGGGCTATATCACAGGCTGCCAGGCAGTCCATGTTTCGGGGCCTGGAGCACCTCTTGCACTGACCTTGGGGGCTACAGGGCTGTTTTCCATGTATATTCCCACTCCTCTCTCTGGCTGAAGTAGCCGTTTCTCCTCCCTCCTTAAATACATTATCCCAAAGGCTCTGCCACTGTCCCTGATGGGCTCAGCCTTGGCCAGTGGCAGTTTCATCATGGAGCTGTCTCACATGAGCTCCAGCTCGCAGCAGGTTCTCACAGAAGCCTCCCTATAGCTCCCTAAATCTGGCTATGCAAACCCAATACAAACCTGAAAGGGGGGGAAAAAACTGTTTAAGAACATTTTTAAAAGGTCACAGCTGAGCTGATGAAGTCTTTTGAAAACCTGGCATCATAACAGATGTTTAAAGCTGTATTCTTTGTTATTTACAGCTGAAGAGGTATTTTTGGGATTGCAGTGTATCTGTGAAATAAGTGATGAGGTATGAGCAGGTTTAAATTACACAGGAGTTTTTAGGAGTGATGCCTGTAATCCATAACTTCCTTTAGCAGACTCTGCCTTGACATTTGAAGAACCGGCTTTGGCTTCAACCTGAACATGTCTCACTTCCGAATACTGGTCATGCTTGGCCTCTCACATTTCCAGCTTCCACCCACCTCTCTCCTGGCCATCGTCCATCCCCATGACCCCACACAGACCATGCAGCTCCTGACGTGAGCCTCCAGTCCTACAAAATGCTCAGTTTAAGCAGCAGGAAGTTCAGGTGGAATCTTCTCTGGCTTGGAGTGCTCACAGGGCTTGAATTGTTGAAGCTTTTTCAGCTCAACCAAATGCTTTTCCTTTTCTGCCTGTGGCTGTAGAGCCCCCAGAGTTTTGATTTTTGATTTCTTTCCAGGTGCTAAATAAGTTCACAGCATTTTCTTCAGTGTAGTTACTGCTCTGGTAGGTAAAGGTGGATTTTTGCTGTGGTATCAGTAAGATAATGCAGCATAATTTTGTTTTAGGCAGCGGCATCTTTGCTTCCAATAGTTATTTAACCTTCTCCTTCTCTTCCCTTCAGCAATGGCAGCTTCCAGCAGCAGCAGCAGCGAGGAGGAGCGGAGCCTTCGGGAATGTGAACTTTACATCCAGAAACACAACATCCAGCAGCTGCTGAAGGATTGCATTGTACAGTTATGCACAGTCAGACCTGAAAGACCCATGGGATTCATCAGAGAGTACTTTGAAAGATTGGAGAAGGTAAAAATATAGAATGGGAGGGAAGGAGAGTGGAACAAATTTAAATGTATCTTTGTGATTTAGGGGCTGAGCTGCAGATTTGACCAGTGTCTGTGTTGGCTGTTTGAGATTGGAAGTGGTGCTTTTGGAAAACAGATCCTGTTTCCCAGTAGTTTGTGCACCTCTGTCATACCAAAGCATGTAGGGCAGAGCATAAGTTGACAAGGAGACTTATCCAGCTGGGATGTAGATGTGATCCCAGTCCAGTGCTTACTCATGGAAGTTGATACACAGCATTCATGGGTGTGTCTGGAGCTGGAAAACTGTGCAGTTTGACCTTGGCTGGATGCTGGTGGTAGCATTTGGATTCTTATATTGATTTCCAGTAATTTGGGTAGAGCACAGAAGTGGTGCCAGTGGTATTATCCCAGGCCTGGTTGAAGTCAAATGGAAGTATTGGCATTCCAGGTCTCTGCAAGAATGAGCCTGTTTCTGCCTTCTCTTGGGAGTTCAGTGTTTCTGTCTTCTTGTGTTTGTCCTGAGGTGCCTTTGGTGTTTTTGTTGTTTTTGTTGGAAGCATTCTGGGATCTCGGGAATGGAAAGCATTCGCGTTGAAACAGTGATTTCACACTCTTTTGACCTGTTAATTTTGTATATTGATATCTAAGCAGGTAGGAAGAGAAGCTGCAGTGGAAATGGGAAGATTAAAGGCTTGTGCAGAGGAAAGGTTGGATACAACTGTACTCAGAACATGGAATTAGTAAATAATGCAGCTGTGACCTTGTGCAGCAGTTGTTTGCAGGTGCTGCTCTCAGTACTTGTATAGGCCAGTTAGATATTGATCTTATTTTTTTGTTCTAGTGAGTTACTAATTGCTGATGTAAAGAAGAAGGAAATTAACACTGGAGATCATAAATATGTCTGATGGAAATTGTATTTTAATGGAAGTGTTCAGGATAAATACTAGAGAATGACCAAGGGGTGCAGACTACCTGCTGTAGCTCATAATGTATTTGGGGAACGTTTTGCTTATGAAATGAAGAGCTCTGACTATTTTTGGGGGGCATGTGTGAGTATCAGCAACAAACCAGTGAATAATGGGGTTCTTAAAAATCCTTTGTCTGTGCCCTTTACAATGCCTCCTTCCCCTCCTGGGATTCTTGCGTTTTGAAGTGCTGCTGGGTTGGGAATTTTTAAAACACCACCATGGGTATCTATAGACAAAATTTTACCAAGTAAATGGCATTAGTGTGCTTAGAATAAATCCTAAACCAATCCATATGTGGGGATATAAAATGGGATTATTTAGGTGCTTTTGTGCAGTGGATTTATGGTCAACATGCAGTATTTAGGAACTTAATTTGTTTTTTAGCAAGACAACAAGTCCAGCTCTGAATTTAATGACATGAACGTTGGAATTGAATAAGTTGATGGTTTTATTCTGGTGCACATTGGCTCTCTGTGTACTCGGTCAGCCTACACTGAAGCTGAAAATAAAACTGGTTAGGTAATGTTTTTTCCCCTTAAATTGCTCTCACAATTTTGGTCAGGGTCTTTTCTCATGGGTTCCAAGTGCCCTCTAGTGCAGCTGTAGCTACAAGTGAAACTGGAGCATTTTTTTCTTGCCTCCTAGGATTTAAAACTTGCTGCAGCTTCCTCTGGGTGGCTTCCCCACTCAGCCTGGGCTGGGCTGAGTTGATGCAGGTAATGTGGTACCTCCACAGCTATCAGGTAACAGAGCAGTGAGCATCCTGTGCTGGGCAGGAAACTCCTGACATCCGTGTCTGGAGAGCACAAATGCTCAGTACTATTATTAACCAGCTCCAAGCCAGTCCTCAGCTCTGCTACAGCAGAAATGCCTGAAACTCAATCTGCTTCACCTCCCAAAATCCTGTCTTTTTCATCTGTAATAAAGCAGAGCAACTTTTCAATGTGCTTTCTGAATTTTCATCTCTTTGAAAATTATCTCAACTATCTCAACCTCAGTATCATCCAGTATTTTTTTTAAGATGGATTTTTTGAAGGAACACCATTGGAAACTGAAGTGAGGTTGCTATTTTCTCTCTCATTCTCTTGACAAGTCATCTCTTCCACTGCACACAAACAGAGCTGATTCACTGGCATGTTATTAAAATATGTTGGAGAAATTTAAACATGCTTTAGAATCTCTGTTCAGAAACATTAAAATCGCTGCCTCTGAGATGGTTACAGCTACTATAGGAATTCAAATGTCCTCTTCTGGGTTATGAAAGCTGTTAGATGAATCTAATTACTACACATTGATTGTATAAATGGTTTTATTGTATCTCTTTGTGATGTGCTAAGGCCTCTGTTCTCTTTGCTGTACAAACATGTCTGGTAATACCAATACCTGCTAAAGATGTAATAGCTCTCCAGTGCAGGGCTGGGCTGTGTAATGCATGGAACATTTAATGTAGATATCATTATTGCAGCCTGCTAGATGAATCCTGGCTGTTGGACATGACTGTCCTCTGGAATAAGTGCATGGTTGAAATATTGTGTGTGATGCAGTTATGTGCACATTGGACTTTATAGAAAGCTGGAATTAGGAAGTGTGATGGGCATGTAGTCACTGTCCCTGTTCCCCACAACCTGCCCTGCTCAGATACCTGAATAGCTGAATATTTTCTCATTTTTCTGAGTGTTTCTTTTGCAGAACAAGCTAGTTTAGAAGGCTATACTGTGCAATTGTGAGTTTATGGCAGAGCTTTAAAAAAAAAAAAAGCTTTTATAGCTCCTGAGTGTTTGGGGGTTTAAAAATATGATATAAATGAAATACTAATTACCCAGAAGAAGTTGAGACTGTGTCTGGTGCAATGACAATTAGCAGGTTTTACAGTGTACAATTCTGAAATTGTGAAGATTTTCTTCAGTAGCTGATAAACTTAACTATGAGTATGTGAAGTGTCACCACTTCAGTATTATTTGTAATAATCTAAATGGACTTAATAAACATCTGTTATTTGTCAGGAAAAAAGTAAGGCTTACAGTTAGTGACTGACACTGAAAACTGTGAACTGCCTCATCAGCTGAAAGATCAGGATCAACACTTGGATGTAATAAATCGATGAACTTTATTCCTAAATCTTTCTCAAATCCTGGGAATGGTTATATTGATGAATGCAGAGCAAACCGAGTGTCTTTATCCAGTATATGTTTAGTGGTGAGGAGCTTCCAGACTTGGACAAACACCTTTTTCTCATAAACAGTGGCTAAATCCAAGGGTAACTGAGAATAACAACTGCCTCTGTTTCTTCAGGCCCTACTGTAATTTTTCTCTGATCTGTTGGTGTAATAATTGTGGTTTAGTATCAGAAATTATAAAAGGTATCTATTAGAAAGATGAAAACTGAGATTATAGGATGTCATTCCATGGCACAGGGTTGTCTGGCAGTGTGTAGTATGAATATCTGGAGACTTACGGTTTAGTTGACACAGTGGTGGTTGGAGCTGATGATCTTGGAGGTCTTTTTAAACCTCATTCTATGGTTCTATTCTATGATTTGTCTCATTCAGGGAGAATCTTCTTGGTGAGCGTGTATATGGGCTATTTAGAATAACTGGTATATTTTAAGTTTATACATTATCTTACCCACCTGTAACTTATTTCTGTGTCCATCCCTACCTTACTATACTAAAAAAAAAAGTTAATATTAAATTTTGATTCAGACAGGAGTTACCAGTTGTATCTTTTTGTGTTAATGCAGTTTCCTTCTCCCTGAGTAGGGCATTGCCCTGAGGAGTCTCTTGAAGAGTGTTTTGATAACAGCTCCCTCACTAAATGCTGCTGAAGTGCTTCGATCTCTGATCACAATATTTAATATTTTATGTGATACTGGAAAAAGCCCAGCAGCTGGTGTTCATGTATTTAAAAAAGTGTCTTTTTTAACGGGTTAAGTATTTTGTATGTGAACAAACATGTTCTGTGGTTGATGGTGAGGCAGTTTACACCAAACACTACTGCTCAGGCTATTTTTAATTTCATCTCTGTTGAGACTTGTTCCTCTAAAATCAGACGACAGAATTGAGTTTTAAATACATTTTGCTCCCATGGCTGGGAAATGTAGCACCATTTTATCAATGGGCAAAGAGCAGGAAGTGAAATGTGAGGCGGTGGAGCTCCTTGGCTCTGGGAGAGGGGGAATGTAAACTGCCAGGAATGGTTATCCCATGGCCCTTTCCTCAGGCCGGTGCTGTTATCCAGAGCCTCGCTGCCCAGCTGGGATCAAGGACACTGGGACTAACCCAGCTTTTACAAGGGCTGGAGCTCTGGGAGAACAGATGAGTCCTTGTTCTTTTACAAAATGTCCCAAGCCCCTGTTTCCTTACACTGGGAAAGTCATTTGACCTGTTATGATGTCCATGCTCTGACTCCAGGGTTGACTGGTTTGTTTTTAATCTGATTTTAGTTGATTGAGGTGAATCTTATGAAGAATTCAAGTTTCTGTGTGTCAAGTTAATTAGAATTTGTTTTATTGTAAGTACCCTGGTCTTCTACAGTATCACTACAACACAAGAGGTAACTGAGGGAAATAAGGAAAACGTGTAACCTTGTGCAAGGTTTGCATGTGGTTTGCATAAAAAAATCCCACTTGGGCCTCCAGCATCCTTCCTCCAGCTCTTTTGAAAGCAGTGTTCATGTTTCTTTCTCCTAAAATAAATGTTGGTTAATCAGTATCAAGTTGGTCCATGACTCAACCTCTTCCAAAAGCTTCTCATGTAACATGGATTTCTGAGGAATTGCTCCTCTGTCTTTCAACTCCAAAAAGGCTTTAACACCTTGCAGCTGAGGGGAGGAACTGGGGGGTTTGCAGCTGGGGAAGTGCCTTCAGCATTTGGGGAATGCCTTCATCACCTGCTGAATACACTGGCAGAAAGTGGAATCAGCTCATTCACACTAATAGTTTAATAAATGGAGAATAACTCGATAAGATAAACACCATTGTGATGTGACTGGTAGGAATGAAAGGCACATCTACCATGTGTTTTGAAAGGCCTTTGATCTTGGATGCTGCAGTCTCCTGTTTGCCTTCATATGGGAATAATGGTACACAGGAAGCTCCCTGGTGTTGGCAGGCTGGGCTGGAACATGATATATGGCTGCTTTTTTTTCCCCCTTTGGATTATGTGACACAAACATGTCTTCCTTCCTGTTTAGGAGGAAACAAAGCAGTTGTTGAATCAGCTGAAGTCTGGTTCTCGCTCCGACTCCCGGGAGGATGAGATCTCCCCTCCTCCTCCCCTCAACCCTGTGGTTAAATATCGATCACGACGTGGGGCCATCAGTGCAGAAGTCTACACAGAAGAGGATGCTGCCTCTTATGTTAGAAAGGTGCTCTGACTCTTTAACATTGCTAAAAATGACATCCACAATCCAGAGTTTATCTAAACCCACCTTCTGTCCAGAGTATTGAATAACACCAGGCTCCTGGAGCCTGTTATGTCATAATTGCTGGGAAAAGCAGAGCTGTGTGTGTGGCTGTTTAACCGGAGGACAGAATAACCTATCATGCAATTAAACCATTCATGCATTACTTAGACCTGTTCCCTTTGAAGTCATGTGTATTTAGATGTGCATATGTTTAGATATGTTATATATAATGTGCTTCCAGTTGTTTGGCAGCTGCAACAACATTTGGCCTAATGGCAGAGCAGACTTGCTGCTGTTCCCAGGAAAATACAGGTTGAACAGGTATTTGTCCTCTTGCAAAAAAAAAAAAAAACTGAGCATGGAATGGTGCTTTTCAGTTGCATAAAATACAAGATTGTATTTTCCTTGTGTTCAAACTGTCTGTAAACATTAACTATATTTGGGGTTGTATTTATAGTGCTTGAAAGAAAATGGAAAAACTCAGCCAGTGTTTTGTAGCAATTTAAGTTGTTTATTTACCATGGGAAATGCAGAAGTTTTTAATGAGAAAAATTATCCATTTGCTTTCTCTGATTCTCTCCTAGGTTATTCCAAAAGATTATAAAACCATGGCTGCTTTGGCAAAAGCTATTGAGAAGAATGTGCTGTTTACCCATCTTGATGATAATGAAAGGAGGTAGGAGCAAATCTTTGTGGGGTTAAGGTTTGTGGATGGGCAGAGTTCAGAAGAGCTAAATGTGTCTCACAAATCTGCAGTGACTCTGCAGTGGTCAGTGGAACCACACAGAGCTCCAGGAGCAGCCTTGGTGGGTTGGGGGTACTGATGTGTAGAGTTGTGCAGGCTTTTGTCTGATTTTGGTGTCCTCTCCTTCAGTGACATCTTCGATGCGATGTTCCCCGTCACTTACATCGCAGGAGAGACTGTCATCCAGCAAGGCAAGTGACAGTGTGTGCACTGGGGAATCACTGGAGGTGGGGAGCAGGCTCTGGTCTAGTGCTCTTGGTAGTTTGTGTTTATTTTTTAATATAAAAGCGGGGTCACTGCAGCCACACAATTCTTGTTGTGTTCCCTGAAGCACAGCTCACACTGAAGAGAGGAGTGGGAGCCACTGGAGGAAGATGTGGCTTCCTTGAATAGATTATCTGTTGGGAATATTGTCCTTTGATGGCTCTGTAGAAATGTTACGTCAATTTATGGATCTGGTTCGCCTTTCCAGTAATCCTGGAATTGCTGCTGATCTCCTGGATACCAGTAGATGTCCCCTTTCATGGGGCTGAGAGGAGTGTGAAATCAGCAAAATGAGACATTTCACCCTGCAAACTGCAAAAATTTGTCAGCCTTATTGGAGTCTAAACATCAAAGTTGGCAGAGATGCCAGTTCTTTCTTAATATATTCAAGTTTTTGTATAATAATTTTTTTTCTTCTCTTCTTTAGGTGATGAAGGTGATAACTTCTATGTTGTTGATCAAGGAGAAATGGATGTAAGCATTCCTGGTAGTTTATTGATGATACATTCATTCCTAGCAGAAGAATACTCTGATATTTGTAGGCCTCTTCTACGGACCTTGCCTTTAGTTGCTTTTCTCATTTTAAGTTCTTACTTATAGAATTTTGTTTGGCTCCTTAATGCCTCAGTCTGGCTGCACAGAGTGAGTTTCAAAACGAATTATTTGGACACAATACAGATGTTTTATGAGCGCAGGGTGGAGTTGAGGTGTGGGACAGGCTTTAGGAGCAACCAGACTTTATTTTCCAGCCCAGCTAATTCATAGCTCTTTATGACACGGACCTTGCTGAGATGTTATTTCTCAGGAGTCTGTGGGTGCAGAGTGTGTGCCTGTGGTGTAGAGGAGAATCCCTTTGTCAGTTAAAGCACAAATTGTGCTGGGGTTGAAGCGTTGATAAAACCCTGAAGTGATCAACTCTGTACAGATGTGAGAATTTCCTTTTACTCCCAAAGGAATGGAGAACAGCAGGAAGCTGAGCTGTGTCTGACCACACTCTGCCTTGCAGGTTTACGTGAACAGTGAGTGGGCAACCAGTGTGGGTGAGGGGGGGGAGCTTTGGAGAGCTCGCCCTCATCTACGGCACCCCCCGAGCTGCCACCGTCAAAGCCAAGACGAACGTCAAGTTGTGGGGCATTGACAGGGACAGCTACAGAAGGATCCTGATGGCAAGTATCCCTCATAACCTGGAATTGTGCTTTGGGGTTTATGTATCCTGTGTATCTGACCTTCTGCCTGTGCCTGTCCTTTGCTGGAGTTATTTATTCCAAATCCTGCTGTCTCTTCTGTAATCAGAAAGCTGATTACTCAACGTGCATCTCTCAGGCACAGGGCAAGGGGGAATCTTGCATTAGTGAGCAAAACAATACCAGTATTAAACTGAACTGAGAGTGTAACAAGGCTGCAGTAAATGCTGAGTACTTTAGGAATGTTGCTCAACTGGAATATTACTGAGAGAACTCAATTTCAAAACATTTCATCTTGTGGGTTTGGGGTCTGTGAGACAGAACACAGTGTGTCTGGTTAAATTTGTTTGTGTCTTGAGTTTTATTTGGAGTAGAAAGAAAACTTACTTTGTGTGCTTTTTTTTTTTTTTTTTTTTTTGTAGGGAAATACTTTGAGAAAGAGAAATATGTATGAGAAATTCCTTAGTAAAGTATCTATATTGGGTAAGTGAGAAGAGTTTTGTTCTGGAGTGGAATCAATTGCCACATTGTAATGAAGCTGTTGCCCAGCATTATGATGATTACAGGCTGTTGTGATAATTCATCACAACTGCTTCTCTGCATCAATCCAGAATAACTCTAATTCAGGTCTTGATCACTGATGCATAAATGCAGCCAGAAATACACTGACCTCTGTATAAATACAGAGCAAAAGGTGCAATTTGTGCCTTGAGAAGACACTCCAGTAATGAACTCTTAACTCTGTAGAATCTCTGGACAAGTGGGAGCGTCTCACTGTGGCTGATGCCTTGGAACCGGTACAGTTTGAGGATGGGCAGAAGATTGTGGTCCAGGGAGAGCCTGGAGATGAGTTCTTCATTATCTTAGAGGTAAGTAATTAAAAAATTAAAAGCTCAGAACTTGTCTTTTTTTTTTATTGTGTCCCTAAGCAGGCACTTGGAGAAGAACAAAACATAGGAATGTACTTCCAGAGAATCCCTAAAGAAATATCATCTTGCTGGGCATGCAGTAGCTTGGATTTAGTTTTGCTGTTTTCACAAACGGTACTTCAGGAAAAAACTGACAAGTTTCTGACTGAAAGCAGTTTATCTTTTTCAGAGGACCTGTTCTAGATAGCTGGTAATGCCTTACTAGTGGTGTCATTGTCTTCTGTCTGGTGGTTTGTGTTTTTTGTGGATTTTTTGCTAGTCATAACATAATATTCCTGCCTTTATGAGGAAAACCAGGAAGAAGACACTATGGATATGTAAATGTTCAAGATGTTTTATGCTTAGAGAGGAGAGGAGCAGTTGTTCTTATACAGTAGTTAGGTGAACTGTGCAAGGACTGTGATGGTTTTTTAACTGAGGCCTCAGAACAGTTATTTCTGCAAAGCAGCTGATTCTGTGTGAAATTCAGTGTTTGGAGTGATGTGGCAATTCCAGTTGTTTGACTGCTGTGATTTATTGAAGGGCACAGCTGCAGTGTTACAGCGTCGGTCAGAAAATGAGGAATTTGTTGAAGTGGGCAGACTGGGACCTTCTGATTACTTTGGTGAGTTATATTGTGACAGCTGTGGCTACAGACACCACTGTCACCATTTTGTCTGTGCTGTGTCAATGGTAGAGATGAGATGGATTTGCTTAATTACTGTTTTGGGCTCATGCGGTTGCTCTCAGTGTTGGGTGAGTATCAGAGTCACTTGGCACTCAGGTGTGCACACAGAAATATGATTGTTCCACACTGCTTTAATGTAGAAGAGGCCTGGTGATGATTTGGCCTGACCTCCCTGCCCTGAGCAGAGCTAAATTTGAAATGACATCATATTCCTCAGGGCTGTGTCCAGTTGAGTTTCTTGTGTCTCCAGGGATGGAGATCCGACAGCCTTTCTGGGCAGGTTCTTTCTCTTTCTAACCAGCCTTGTTGGAGTGGTTTTTTACTTCATGCCTGACAAGAATTTCCTGTTCTGCAGCCTGTTGCTTTCTCTCTGTCTTTCACTGTGCAGCCTGGGTTTGTCTTTGTAGTCACTCATTACACAGCTGAAGACAGCAGTCAGATAAGAAAATTCCTTCCTTGGCCTTCTGTTCTCCAGGTCAGAAAGGAACCTGGTCAGAACCTGCTGTTTAATGGTTAATACAGCCCTCTCCCTCTCAAAACCCCGAATGTTTTCCTCATGTTTTAGGTAGTTCCTCTCTTTCCTCTTGCTAAAACCTTTCGGTTGTCCAGGTTTTCAGCTCTGTAGATGATGTAAGCAGCAGATCCTCTGTTGCAAGGCCTGACCTGTGATGGACTCGAGTGCATGGGCTCTACCCAAAGGTCTGCTTAGCTCAGGATCTAGGATTAGACTTCATTCTATCTGTGTCATTTCATATTTTCTAATATTTCCCTCTGTGTTCTCTTGAGTTTCCCACTCTAAAGGGAAATATTATCACAGTCACTGTGTTCAGGTACTGCAGACCTTTCCTTCAGGGGTTTAGCTCTCCCTTACAAGCTCCTTATTCTTTTGCAAGCTTCTCTTTTGGAGGTGACTGAGTTTGGGAGTTTTAATTGGGCACAGAGGAGAAGCTTTTATCATTTCTTTTGAACATCCCTTCTGATAATGCAGGCAAAAGTGTTCTCCAAGGAACAGTGAGTTCTTTCCTCAGTCCTGAACATGGAGAGAGCTCAAGTCCAAAACCAAGCAAACAAAACCCAAAAGTTGCTGCTGTGTTTTCTTCCATGCTTGTTGCAGGAATGTTAGGGGTTGTTTCTGTTCCTGATAAAAGGGGCTTGTTGAAAACTTCATTTCCAAATATGTTGCTCAGCAGTTGAAACAAAGCTTTTGGCATGTTTGTGCATAACTTAAGAAATGGGGATCCAGTGGGACTTCAAAATGCTCATTTTCCACAGCCTCGTGACAGAGTCTCTGTTCTGGCCAGCAGTGGGTCAAAGGCTTCTCTCTGGTGCATGAATGTTTTATTTGTTTGTGTACTTCAGAACCATGCTCTTGTTGTCCTGAGTTTCCTAGAAATACCAGAATTGAGCAGTACTATTAGAAAAATAACTACTTGTTGGCTAGGAAAATTACATGGAAAATTGAAACATGACCTTTTCTCAAACAGACACAGTACTGAAAATCTTTTAGGCTTTTTTTTTCAGAGGGACTTGAATGTGGACGGGCTTTTTAATAGCACAATCATCAAGTAGGTTGTTGGTTTTAAACTGCCTTCACAGGTGCTTCTAACATAACTACCAGGTACTTGTCCTGAGCAGTGCTAAAGCCTGAATTACCTTCTCTGTGATTTGAAATGGAGTAGGGTCACTTCTTTGCCTCTTTGCCTGCTGATTGGTAACTCTGTTCCCTCTTTGTGCTGTCCCAGGTGAGATTGCTCTGCTGATGAACCGTCCTCGTGCTGCCACCGTCGTGGCTCGTGGCCCCTTGAAATGTGTGAAGCTGGACCGGCCCCGGTTCGAGCGTGTGCTGGGTCCCTGCTCGGATATCCTCAAGAGGAACATCCAGCAGTACAACAGTTTTGTATCACTGTCTGTCTGAAACCTTCCTCCCTGTCCAAGCTATGCTTCACGAATGCAGACTGCTTTTTTTCCCTCGTGCAGAGCCACATCACCACTGGCATTTGCAGCTTCCTGTCTGGTTAAAAACAAAAAAAAAAAAAAGAAAAAAAAAAGAAAAAAAAAGGAAAAAAAAATAAACTGCTTATCATGGCACTGTCATTAATTTAGAACATATTATTTCTGTGCTCTCTGTCCCATTAAATTAATAGAAAAAGTTCAATGGAGACGTTTGCTTCTCTCTGTGCACCAGTGTCCAACTCAGGCCAGTGCAGCCTTGCTTCAGCGAGGGAGAGACCTCCTGGCACCACACCATTGCCATAGAGTAAGGAGGTGACAGTAAAGGGGGGGAAAAAAGTTCTTTTAAAGGTGTTTCTCAAATTGTTGGGCAGATTTTAAGGCTGTGGTCATCACCTGCTGTATTTCTTTTCACATGAGAGCTACCCTTGTAATTGAGCTTCTTGGGGCTTGGGGTTTTCTGGGTTTCTTTTTCATTTTCTGGGTACTGTAATCCTGGGTTCAATCGTGAGGCATCAGCTGCTAAGAAAGCCACAGTTGGAATTTACCAGTATAATTGTTCCTGTGTCTGCTGGTTTAAGATTGCTTAGTTCTGTTCTTGTCAAGTGTAAATCAAAAGCTTTCCAGGTTAATAGTTCTGGTGAACTACTGCAGTTGTTGATCCATTTGCTGACTTGCCGCAACTGATCTTCTTCACTCGTTCTTTCTCCAGCCATAGGTTTGCCATTTAAAACTCTTCCTGTTCCAGGTGGCAAGAACCAAATGCTACATTAAATGCCTGACTTTGGTCTCTATGTACTAGATTGGTGTAAGAACGGTGCAGCTGTCCAGCTGTTAGTACTGTTCGAGTGCTTAGATTGGTGTAGAAGCCGAAAGCAAACATTTGATTTTCCCTGTGAATTGTTTTGTTAATCCTCAGTTGACTTTTAAAAAATCACCATCAGTTCAAATGACCCTTTGTTACCAGGGAAAATAAATGCTGAGTGTTTTGGCCAGCATCAGTTGCAGGTGACAAGATTGCTGGTCTGTAGAGCTCCATTATTCTTGGTAGAGAATGTGAGGCAGAAAAACTGAATGTTTGTTTGAACTTTCCTGCAACACTCAGTTGCTTTTAAGGTTTTAGAGCTGTCAGTTCATCATTTAAAAAATGGTTCACTATAAATCTAGTTCAAAGCCAAAAGGTGCATTCTCTTTTCTTGCTTATGGAATTTCCACCACACTCGTTTCATCCTCACTCTTTTTTTTCCAAGTCCAATCTGTTGCGGAGTCTTAAATGTATTTCAGTATTTCCCAGCTTTGTGTTCCATTACTTTGTGCTCACCAAGACTTCCCAAAAGTTTTTACTGAATTCCACGGTTCAATAATTGTAGGCAATTTTTAAGGTTTCCTTTAAACTGTAATTTATATCGAGTAGCATAGGTTTGTATTTGGGAGTGACAGCAAGCAGTTTGGCATTTGTTATGCAACTACTTTAATGATGGAGCCCTTGTTTTATTTCCTTTCTGAGGTGGTGTGGATTCAAATCCAACATTTTCCCAGGCATGGAGAGAATCAGGAAGAGTCTGCTAATTGATGCAGAATAATACTGAAGGTATCCAGCCCTTACAAAAGGTTTCAGGGTATTTCTGAAACTGAAATCCCAAGAAGGGGATTGAAATGCTTGTGGTTTGAGTTCTCTATTGAGGAGATGTTGAATAGAGGATTTCTGCCAGAGTCCTTAAGGAATAAGCAAATGCTACCTTTTTTTGGTTCTTTTTTTTTTTTCCTTTTTTCCTTTTTTTGGTAAAACTTTTTTCTTAAGTTTTAACTCTGCAGGTTTTTTTTCTTCATATGTGTTCTTTGTGTTACATTAAAGCACCAAAAACTGTGTAAACCAGTTAGAGCTCCACAAAAAAAAATGCACATTTTTTTTATATAAGGCTTTCTAATCAAGTTTCACTACTGCATCTTTTTAGCTTGCTGTTTACTCCCTTTTGTAGTTTTACCTACAAGATTTTAAGATAAATCAGCTAAGTCTGAGTTAAATATTAAACACAGTTATAGCTTTACCTTTGTGTGCAATTTCAATATGTTTGAAACCACAATTGGCATAGTTTTGCCTTAGCTAACATTCAGGGCTTTAGAAGTAATTTTTTGCTAGTCTATCTTCAGCAAATTGATGAAGTCTATTGCCCTAGGAAGCTATAGTCAACCAGAGGACCATTTTTGTATTGTTACCTGACTCTATAAATCTGATTTACTGTATGTGCTAATATATTATATTATATTCCTTTTGTTATAGATTGTCCTAATGGCAGGTAAAGCAATAAAATGATTTAAATTCTTAAATGCAATCAGCCTCTTTTATTTTATTCCCCACCCCTGCCTTGTGTTTTCCTTTGGCTTTAGAGGGTTTGTTATGAATGAGGCAGCAGAAAATAAGCAGCTTAATGGATTATCCTGGTGTAAACTCCAGAGGGGTGAGTTCAGGTCCTGGCTTCCCCCTGGAGCCTGGGGAGAGCTTGTCTCCACGTGCCAGCCTGGGAATTCCTCTGGAGCTCTGGCAGCAAGAAGGTGCCTGTGTCCTCTTTGGCTCCTGGCAACTTGTGCTGCTTTGATCTCTCCAAGTTGGTAATTCCCAGCTCAGCCATGATTCTTGGAGCTCAGGAGCCTTTCCAAGTCGGCTGCTCCCATCTCTGCAACCCCTTTAAAGAAGGTTTTGAACATGTGATGGATAATCATGAATAAGTTGTTGTGGGAAATGGAAAAGGGGGGTTTTCAACTGTGATGAAGTAGGAAAAAAATTTGAAGAGTGACCTGAAACAGCTCAGACTTGGATGTGTTTTACATCCAGCTCCAAGAAAGCTGTATCACCCAGCTTTGAAGGTACAATAAAAATGGATCTATCATGTAAAGGAGAACAAAAATAAGAACTTTGTTACTGGACCAGCCATTTAAATATCTATGGGTTTGTTTCCTTCACCCTGCCCTCCCTTTCCCAATCCTCCCCCACTGAAAAAACCAGGCTGAAACCAGAATTTTATTACCTAAAGTGAAACTTTAAACCCTCCACTTCCAGCCTCATAACTGGAAGTATATACTCCATAACTACAACTTCAATTTAAGCTTATCTTCTGTTGCCATGTGCTTCCTGGTGAAGCAGCAAACGGTCACCATTCCATGACAAACGATGGAATTAATTCTGGGTTGGTTCTGTGTGGTGAGAGCACAAAAAGTCACCGGTAGAGGGAGATAAAACTTTGGAGTTCATTGTCCTGGACAGAAATAACCAACACAGCAAACATGCTGAGAGGGAGTGAAATCCTCCTATTTTCATCTGTTCTCTGTCCCCAAGAGTGAAAAAGTCAAGGATTCTGTTAGAGACTGTTGGAAAGCTGGAAATGCAAGGACTTGTCTGAACCACAATTTGGGAGACTAAAGGAGCCTGGAGTGGGGTTTTTGGTGGGGTTTGTGTGGGGGTTTTGCTAACCTTTGTGGCCTCAGAACACTGGGGGAATTTCTTCACTAAGAAACACTCCAAACTTCCTCAAACCTACAACTGGGCACCTGTAGGGCCGCACCAAAATTAGAACTGCAGCCTCTCCTGTGGTTTGCAGTTTGGGAACAGGTGCATTGCCAGATTATTGTGGAGTTAAATGAAGCACCAGCACAATCCCCTGTGGAAAACAGCTGTGGCCAAATGAGCTTTGTTCCTTCCTTGCATCATCCAGGCACTTGTTGGTGTCACTGAGTTCCCTTTAGGCCAGGCAAAATTCCAGTCCATGGGAAAAGGAGCCAGTGGTGGTGCAGCAGTCTGCTGGGATCCTGTTGAAATGCTGCCTGACAGCTTTTGTGCAGGGATTTTGGGATCCTCTGGAAGGTCTGCAGTGCTGTGGGTAGGTTTTGTTTAAACTTAAAGGTTAGTTTAGAATGAGTTTCTGGTAGATTGGTTATGGTGTGGGTTTTTTTGTTGGCTTTTTTCCCCCTTAAGGATGATAAATTATCAACAGAGTTCTCAGCTGCTTTCCCCAGGCTGCCAAAAGGCTCAGTGTAATAATTCCTAACAGTTGAAGGAAAAAGCCATTAAAGAGAGCTTCACTAATCCAGTTATTCTTGAACCTTGTTGGGAGGTGAAGGCTGAACTGGGAACTGAAATACCCACAATAACTCCCTCCCTTTTTTGGTCCCCAGTTTCTGTTGCATCTCCTCAAAATGCAGACCTGGAGAGGGGGGAGAGACTGGGATACCATTTCTATTTTCCAGCTAATTATGACAACCTAAATTATTTTAAAAGATATGAGGAGATGACCTGAGAGAGATTCCCCCTGCTCTGGCAAAATGTTTTCCCCAGAAATGGGTGGGTTCTTGAGTTGTAAATACACTTGTGTGTCTCAGAGTGGTTTGATTTTGGTTTTTTTTTAGGTTGGGTTTTTTTCTTTGGGGTCTAAGGCAACACTGCCTCTGCTCTATATCCACACTGGCTCTTCAGGCAGGTAAGAGAAGTGGTTTTATTGCCCTGTGAGGCTTTGTGTGACATGCACAGGTCGATGTGGGGTGACATTGCTGCAGCACAGGCCTGACAGCGAGCACGTGCAGATGCCCTTTGGTCTGACCAAGCTGGATCAATGTCCTGTCTTAGTGGCAGGGGCTGCCCTTTCCTCAAATACACACTCCTGATTGCAGAACAAAGACTTAATAAGAAGAAAATGCTCTTAGCATCTCTTTATTCAACCCTCATCCTCAGGTCAAGTTCGTGTCCTTCTCTAGCAAGACCAAGCCCCCGTGGAGGTTGAGCAAACCAAGGTCAGGTGTTCCCCCACCCTCCCAAGGGCACGGCCAACTCCAGCTCTGGAGATCACAGCTTTTGCAGCCCAGAGCTGGTATTTGGGGTGTAAAGATCTGCTGCAGTCACGCCAGCACACTGGCAGAGCACAGGAGCTCTGGTTAAACACCAGCAGAGGAGCCCAGAGTGATTCTTCATCTTCTGGAGTTTCCCCTCTCAGTCTCTGCAGGTGTTTGTAGATAGAAATGACCAGTTCCTGAAGCTGCCACTTGCCTTGCAGGGTTTTCCCTGGCTCTGAGCTCTGTTTAAGTGTCCAGCTTCGCTCTGTCTGCCGCAGGGCTCTGGGGCTGTGCGGTGTCGTTGACCACCACCGTGGCTTCTCCAAAGGTGTCGATGCACTTCCCCACGGCTTCCAGGATGAGCTGTAGCCGTCTGTCCAGGGCCAGGAGATGGGGCTCAGTGAGCACAGGGGCCAGGGGGTCCTGCAGGAGGGACTCCCTCATCACGTCGCTGAGCCGGTACTCGGGCTCCGCCAAGAGCTGCAGTCGCAGTAACGTCGTCCTCTTTATTCTGGAAAATAAACAAATCAACAATTTAGTGGCTCCTAGCAAGAGCAGCTGAGCCCCTTGGCAGCAGGAGGGCAGAGATGGGTGACGAAATGTAAAGAACTTTGCAATGAAAGTTCTTTAATTTTAATTTTGGTGAGTAATGAAATTCTTTGCAGAAACCTCTACTTCTGCCTTTGTTTTCCCAGAGTATTTGTACTGCAAATTTCTGTCAGCAGAGAGATAAAGATGACTGAAGTTCTCGGTAATGAGTGAGTCAGAGGTGACCCAGTTCCCCAGGTTCCTGCAGGGTGGTGCCATCCCCCAAGGATAACATTTATGAGACGGGAGCAGAGGGGGAGGTAAATAATAAGGCAAGAATGAGAAAATATCTTCTGTCAAAACTCTGAGCAAAAAAAGAGGGAATATTTCCTGGAACTGATGTAAGTGTGACTTTTCACCTTAAGGGGTACCGAGATTCAAATATGATTTGCTTTGACAGAAAATGGGATGAAAAGCTGCAACCTTGGAATGCTTCTGGGCATGAAATGAAGTATTCTGAAATCATTTGTTTAATCCTCAGCAGAAATGTATTGACTTCAGCGTGTATAATACTGAAATGAATCAGTGGTTGTAGTCATTGCCCTTTAAATCTTGGAAACAAAGTGGTCCATGTGTGGGGAACCGTTCGGATTCAGCTGAGCCAGAATTTTCAGGTGGAAAAAGGTGTAGTTAGATCCATTTTAGCCAACTCCAGAATTTGTCTTTCTGTGGCTGTTGTTTACCCAGGACATTCACTGGGAATGTTGATCTGGATCTCTGCAGCTCCAGCAGGCCATGTGCTGTTTGGGAAAGGGTTGTGGCTGTACCAGGTCCTGGGGGCAATCACTAAGGTAGGAAAAGGCCTTTAGGATCATCAAGTCCAACTGCTGTCCCAGAACCATCAAACCATGCCCTCAAGTGCCACATCCACACATCCTTTAAAGACTTCCAGGGATGGCAACTCCACAATTTCCCTGGGCAGCCTGTGCCAATGTTTTACAACCCTTTCCAGGAAATTTTTTCCCTCATATCTAACCTAAATCAGGAGTAGCTGAGCAAGGTGTGCGTCTGTGGTCTGTGTGCATGTAGCATGAGGGAAGGAGGATGCTGCTGCCACAGGGGCAGGCATCAGCTTCCTGCATTAATACCGCTGGAAAAAATAAAATAATCAATTGATCAAGTGTCAGGGCTGGCAAGGAAGCCTTAAACCCCAGCTGTGAGCTGCTGCTGCTGCTGCTGCCCGGGAAAGCTGTGCCCAGAGCAGATGTGAAGGAGCATCTGTGCGCTGTCCTTCGAGGCAGGGCCGGCGCAGGAGCTGCTGTGGGTAAACACCAGCTGTGTTTGCTCTGGTCCCAACAGCGACGGCGCTTGGAGGTGGAGAACGGGCTGCTCTGACCCTGTGGGGAGCAGCTGATTGAGTGCTGGAACAGTTACACAACAAACAGGCAGAGCACGGAGAGGGCTGAGATGGAAACGCTGCCCCGGCCCCGCTCCGCTCCCACTGTAACCCTGTGGCTGTGCTGAACTGCTGAACCTTTCACCCCGAGCCTTCCAGGGACTTCATCAGGCTCACCAGGGCTGTTTTCAGGCCTGGCTGTGCCTCCAGGAGGGTTTGGATGCTTTCAGGGAAAGGACCAGCTCATGGCATGTCTGTATCTGTGCCAACCACTGTGCTGGGAGAGGAGACCTGCAGGCTTCGACGTGTGGGACAGGGGCTGGGCTGGGAGCTGTGAAAGGCAGCTAAAAATACAGACCCAAATCTGCTGGAAGCCAGACTTGGAGCAGAACTCAGCTGGGGATGAGGTGGGTGTGTTAAACAGGGAAGGAAGCAGGCTGCCTGCAGCATCCCTGCGCTCCCAGAGCTCCCACGTGGAGTGGCTGCAGGAGCTTTCCTGCTCACGTGGCTCAGCTTGGTGTCAGAGCAAGGAGGTGACTCGGTGGGCTGAGTCCAGGCTGTTGGTCAGGGCAGGCTGAAATTTGTGGTCTCCATGTGCTTACTCAAGTAAAACCTCTTCTCTTCCTTTCCAAGTGGTTTTTAGGTGTTCTCCCACTCCAAATGGATCGGCTCTTGTGGGAAATGAGGGTTTGTGTGTCTCCCTCAGACAGCACGAGTTGCTTTTATGGTGTTCCTGGCCCTAGTTTGCTTATGACAAGGTGTTCAGGTCCTCTTAGCACTGCCTTTCACAAGAATTAAATTAAGAGTGGTTTCTGGGAGGTGGACCTGGAAGAACAGGAATGATGTGACCTGTGGATATTACGGTGTGCAGATCAAATTAAGAGGCAGAGTTAATTTCAAACTGCACAAATTTTCAAGAGAAGGATTCCCTGTGAGCCTGCAATTAGAAATGAAAAGACTTGCTGAGTACAAATAACAGTTCTTAAAATTAAAGCTGTGTGGGGAGAGTGCAGTTACCACCCCGAGGGGGACAAAGAGCAGGTACAGCAAGGAAAAAGGCTACACATCTCCTGAAGAGAAACCCCAGGGAAGAGCAGCTGCTTCTGCCTCTTAAATTTAACTTTCAGCTGCTGATTTATGTGAATTAATGAAGGGGGAACATAGGGTTAAATTTATGAGCTTCTCCTTCATGCCATGAGAAGAGGAAACCTGATTAACTGCATCGAAGTTCCACCCGGATTTTGGATGGAGATTTGTGCTTCCTGATAGCACCTCATGTTGATGGGCTGGGAAAGGCTGTTAGAACTTTCTGGAAGAGTTTGATCCAATGGACAGTGCCCCCTGCTCTGTCAGTGAATGCTTTTCCACTTGTGATTCCCATGTTCCAGCACCCAGCCCGCCCCTTGGCTGGGATTAGCAGGGTCTTCCTTGAGCTGCTGGATGGAGCCAGGCCTGGGTGACTTCCCAGTGACAGCAGGAGCACCAACATTCCTGGGCAGGAAGGAAGGTGGAGTTGGGACTTACATGCAGCACTGGGAGAGCGGAGCCAGGATGGAGATTTCATCGTGGGAATGCCGCCCAAACCTGGGGGTGAAGCAGAGTTCAGTGGTGCCCTCCTCCTTTCCCCCTCCCGACCTCCTCCCCCCCACTGCCTCACCCTCGGGCATTGTCCAGATGCAGGAGGAAGCCATCGTCCCCAAACTTGGTGAACATCTCGTAGTGGTGCCGGTCCATGTTCCCTGCAAAAGGACACAAAGAGACAGAGTTTCCCCTGCAGGGAATTTTCGAAACTATCCCAAGCTTTCTTTCAGACCTGCATGGAATATTTGTTGCTGGGCTGGAAGTGTCTGCAATGGTCAGAGCTGCTGCTTCCCCTTGCTGGGGAGAGTCTGGGGGCTCCCCTGTGCCCCCACATTGAAGGGGCTGTGCTGGCTGTGGGGAGGGAGGGAGGCAGGCAGGCAGGCAGGCAGGAAGGAAGGCAGGAAGGAAGGCAGGAAGGCAAGAAGGCAGGCAGGAAGGCAGGCAGGAAGGAAGGCAGGAAGGAAGGAAGGCAGGAAGGCAGG
>NW_024581867.1:0-22741 GCF_017639235.1 Corvus kubaryi | reverse complement strand
TTCCGGGCCTTTGGGGCCGGTTGTGTCCCCTCGGTTCTCTGTTCCCCCGCCCCGGGGGTACCGGGTCGGTGTCTCTCCGGTGGCCGCGAGTCTAAAGCGGCGGCAGCCCCGCGCTGCGTGAGGGGCGGGCTGGGCTGGGCGGGGCAGCCACGCCTTGGGGGGCTCGGGGGAGCTTTGGCAATGTGCAGAAAAAATGCCTTGTAGAAATAAGAGTTTTCGTTTTGTCAGCGATACCGCATTTCCTGCACCGGTCTTGCCCTTCTCGCGTGTCCCGTGCCCGTGTTTGCTCACGGAGCGTAATTTGCGGGCGGTCACGGAGTCCCCGGGGTTCTCCGGGGTGTTTAATTAGCGCTGACCTTCACCGTGCGGGCTGGCAAAACAAAAGGGAGTAACTGGAGAACTTCTCGGCGCTTTTTCAGCCCGTGGGAAGGCCACGCTTTGTGTTTATGCAACGCACAATACACGTGTGTGTGTGTGCTTGGGCAGGGATTAAGTGTGACGAGAACGAAACCTGTTTGAATTGTTGGTAATTCCATATTAACTCGAAGCCTTCTGTAATCTCCAGCAGCAGAATTCGGAGGGGCACGCTGTTATGTTGTCTCTGTGCCCAGGATGTGACTTCAGTGACTTGTCATTTCTCAAAATTACTGTGACTGAATCCGTTTTTTCCCTTTCAAAAGCTGATCCCGGGATCAACATATCTTACTGCATATTAATAAGCTGTTGCCACACTCCCTGTACCAGGTAACTTCCTTTATATTTCATCCAAAAATGCCCTGAGAAATTATTTCCTGTTTCTGTAACTCTCACAATGGTAATTTTCTTATGCAAAAAATGACATGAAATGTGTGTCTGTATACGTTTATATGTAAAAAATATATTTTAAAATGGTTTTTTAACCTTGTGGTGGGCTGAGCCAGGCTAGATGCTAAGCACCCACCAAAACTGCTCCATCACTCCCCTCCTCAACTCAGCAACAGGAAGGAAAATATAAGGAAAGGCTCCTGGACTGAGATGAGGGAGAGATCACTCACCACTTGTGATCATGGGCAAAACAGACTCGACTCGGGGAAATTGGTAATAAATTAAACTAATTAAATTTGAGCAGGATAATGAGAAATAAAGCCAAATCTTACAAACATTATCCTGGCCCTCTCCCTTCTTTCCAGCCTTAACTTTACTCCTAATTTTCTCTACCCCACCCCCCACCCCAGAGGATGGGGATTGCAGTCAGTTCATCACACGTTGTCTCTGCTGCTCTATCCTGCTCAGGGGAGGACTCTTCACACCTTCCCCATGGGAGACAGTCCTCTGTGGACTTCTCCAGCATGAATCCTTCCTGCAGGCTGCAGCTCTTCATGCACTGCTTCAGCCTCGTTTCCCTTCCATGGTCACAAGTCCTGACGGAAAACCACTGCAGCACGGGATTCCCATGGGGTCACACTCTGTGCATTCCCCTGCTCCAGTGCGGGGTCCTCCAGAGGGTGTAGGGGGATTTCTTCTCCCCCATGGATCTCCAGGGGCTGTGGGTGGATCTTTGTTTCCCCATGGACCTCGCTTGGCTGCACGGCAGAGTTGCCTCACCATGGGCTATATCACAGGCTGCCAGGCAGTCCATGTTTCGGGGCCTGGAGCACCTCTTGCACTGACCTTGGGGGCTACAGGGCTGTTTTCCATGTATATTCCCACTCCTCTCTCTGGCTGAAGTAGCCGTTTCTCCTCCCTCCTTAAATACATTATCCCAAAGGCTCTGCCACTGTCCCTGATGGGCTCAGCCTTGGCCAGTGGCAGTTTCATCATGGAGCTGTCTCACATGAGCTCCAGCTCGCAGCAGGTTCTCACAGAAGCCTCCCTATAGCTCCCTAAATCTGGCTATGCAAACCCAATACAAACCTGAAAGGGGGGGAAAAAACTGTTTAAGAACATTTTTAAAAGGTCACAGCTGAGCTGATGAAGTCTTTTGAAAACCTGGCATCATAACAGATGTTTAAAGCTGTATTCTTTGTTATTTACAGCTGAAGAGGTATTTTTGGGATTGCAGTGTATCTGTGAAATAAGTGATGAGGTATGAGCAGGTTTAAATTACACAGGAGTTTTTAGGAGTGATGCCTGTAATCCATAACTTCCTTTAGCAGACTCTGCCTTGACATTTGAAGAACCGGCTTTGGCTTCAACCTGAACATGTCTCACTTCCGAATACTGGTCATGCTTGGCCTCTCACATTTCCAGCTTCCACCCACCTCTCTCCTGGCCATCGTCCATCCCCATGACCCCACACAGACCATGCAGCTCCTGACGTGAGCCTCCAGTCCTACAAAATGCTCAGTTTAAGCAGCAGGAAGTTCAGGTGGAATCTTCTCTGGCTTGGAGTGCTCACAGGGCTTGAATTGTTGAAGCTTTTTCAGCTCAACCAAATGCTTTTCCTTTTCTGCCTGTGGCTGTAGAGCCCCCAGAGTTTTGATTTTTGATTTCTTTCCAGGTGCTAAATAAGTTCACAGCATTTTCTTCAGTGTAGTTACTGCTCTGGTAGGTAAAGGTGGATTTTTGCTGTGGTATCAGTAAGATAATGCAGCATAATTTTGTTTTAGGCAGCGGCATCTTTGCTTCCAATAGTTATTTAACCTTCTCCTTCTCTTCCCTTCAGCAATGGCAGCTTCCAGCAGCAGCAGCAGCGAGGAGGAGCGGAGCCTTCGGGAATGTGAACTTTACATCCAGAAACACAACATCCAGCAGCTGCTGAAGGATTGCATTGTACAGTTATGCACAGTCAGACCTGAAAGACCCATGGGATTCATCAGAGAGTACTTTGAAAGATTGGAGAAGGTAAAAATATAGAATGGGAGGGAAGGAGAGTGGAACAAATTTAAATGTATCTTTGTGATTTAGGGGCTGAGCTGCAGATTTGACCAGTGTCTGTGTTGGCTGTTTGAGATTGGAAGTGGTGCTTTTGGAAAACAGATCCTGTTTCCCAGTAGTTTGTGCACCTCTGTCATACCAAAGCATGTAGGGCAGAGCATAAGTTGACAAGGAGACTTATCCAGCTGGGATGTAGATGTGATCCCAGTCCAGTGCTTACTCATGGAAGTTGATACACAGCATTCATGGGTGTGTCTGGAGCTGGAAAACTGTGCAGTTTGACCTTGGCTGGATGCTGGTGGTAGCATTTGGATTCTTATATTGATTTCCAGTAATTTGGGTAGAGCACAGAAGTGGTGCCAGTGGTATTATCCCAGGCCTGGTTGAAGTCAAATGGAAGTATTGGCATTCCAGGTCTCTGCAAGAATGAGCCTGTTTCTGCCTTCTCTTGGGAGTTCAGTGTTTCTGTCTTCTTGTGTTTGTCCTGAGGTGCCTTTGGTGTTTTTGTTGTTTTTGTTGGAAGCATTCTGGGATCTCGGGAATGGAAAGCATTCGCGTTGAAACAGTGATTTCACACTCTTTTGACCTGTTAATTTTGTATATTGATATCTAAGCAGGTAGGAAGAGAAGCTGCAGTGGAAATGGGAAGATTAAAGGCTTGTGCAGAGGAAAGGTTGGATACAACTGTACTCAGAACATGGAATTAGTAAATAATGCAGCTGTGACCTTGTGCAGCAGTTGTTTGCAGGTGCTGCTCTCAGTACTTGTATAGGCCAGTTAGATATTGATCTTATTTTTTTGTTCTAGTGAGTTACTAATTGCTGATGTAAAGAAGAAGGAAATTAACACTGGAGATCATAAATATGTCTGATGGAAATTGTATTTTAATGGAAGTGTTCAGGATAAATACTAGAGAATGACCAAGGGGTGCAGACTACCTGCTGTAGCTCATAATGTATTTGGGGAACGTTTTGCTTATGAAATGAAGAGCTCTGACTATTTTTGGGGGGCATGTGTGAGTATCAGCAACAAACCAGTGAATAATGGGGTTCTTAAAAATCCTTTGTCTGTGCCCTTTACAATGCCTCCTTCCCCTCCTGGGATTCTTGCGTTTTGAAGTGCTGCTGGGTTGGGAATTTTTAAAACACCACCATGGGTATCTATAGACAAAATTTTACCAAGTAAATGGCATTAGTGTGCTTAGAATAAATCCTAAACCAATCCATATGTGGGGATATAAAATGGGATTATTTAGGTGCTTTTGTGCAGTGGATTTATGGTCAACATGCAGTATTTAGGAACTTAATTTGTTTTTTAGCAAGACAACAAGTCCAGCTCTGAATTTAATGACATGAACGTTGGAATTGAATAAGTTGATGGTTTTATTCTGGTGCACATTGGCTCTCTGTGTACTCGGTCAGCCTACACTGAAGCTGAAAATAAAACTGGTTAGGTAATGTTTTTTCCCCTTAAATTGCTCTCACAATTTTGGTCAGGGTCTTTTCTCATGGGTTCCAAGTGCCCTCTAGTGCAGCTGTAGCTACAAGTGAAACTGGAGCATTTTTTTCTTGCCTCCTAGGATTTAAAACTTGCTGCAGCTTCCTCTGGGTGGCTTCCCCACTCAGCCTGGGCTGGGCTGAGTTGATGCAGGTAATGTGGTACCTCCACAGCTATCAGGTAACAGAGCAGTGAGCATCCTGTGCTGGGCAGGAAACTCCTGACATCCGTGTCTGGAGAGCACAAATGCTCAGTACTATTATTAACCAGCTCCAAGCCAGTCCTCAGCTCTGCTACAGCAGAAATGCCTGAAACTCAATCTGCTTCACCTCCCAAAATCCTGTCTTTTTCATCTGTAATAAAGCAGAGCAACTTTTCAATGTGCTTTCTGAATTTTCATCTCTTTGAAAATTATCTCAACTATCTCAACCTCAGTATCATCCAGTATTTTTTTTAAGATGGATTTTTTGAAGGAACACCATTGGAAACTGAAGTGAGGTTGCTATTTTCTCTCTCATTCTCTTGACAAGTCATCTCTTCCACTGCACACAAACAGAGCTGATTCACTGGCATGTTATTAAAATATGTTGGAGAAATTTAAACATGCTTTAGAATCTCTGTTCAGAAACATTAAAATCGCTGCCTCTGAGATGGTTACAGCTACTATAGGAATTCAAATGTCCTCTTCTGGGTTATGAAAGCTGTTAGATGAATCTAATTACTACACATTGATTGTATAAATGGTTTTATTGTATCTCTTTGTGATGTGCTAAGGCCTCTGTTCTCTTTGCTGTACAAACATGTCTGGTAATACCAATACCTGCTAAAGATGTAATAGCTCTCCAGTGCAGGGCTGGGCTGTGTAATGCATGGAACATTTAATGTAGATATCATTATTGCAGCCTGCTAGATGAATCCTGGCTGTTGGACATGACTGTCCTCTGGAATAAGTGCATGGTTGAAATATTGTGTGTGATGCAGTTATGTGCACATTGGACTTTATAGAAAGCTGGAATTAGGAAGTGTGATGGGCATGTAGTCACTGTCCCTGTTCCCCACAACCTGCCCTGCTCAGATACCTGAATAGCTGAATATTTTCTCATTTTTCTGAGTGTTTCTTTTGCAGAACAAGCTAGTTTAGAAGGCTATACTGTGCAATTGTGAGTTTATGGCAGAGCTTTAAAAAAAAAAAAAGCTTTTATAGCTCCTGAGTGTTTGGGGGTTTAAAAATATGATATAAATGAAATACTAATTACCCAGAAGAAGTTGAGACTGTGTCTGGTGCAATGACAATTAGCAGGTTTTACAGTGTACAATTCTGAAATTGTGAAGATTTTCTTCAGTAGCTGATAAACTTAACTATGAGTATGTGAAGTGTCACCACTTCAGTATTATTTGTAATAATCTAAATGGACTTAATAAACATCTGTTATTTGTCAGGAAAAAAGTAAGGCTTACAGTTAGTGACTGACACTGAAAACTGTGAACTGCCTCATCAGCTGAAAGATCAGGATCAACACTTGGATGTAATAAATCGATGAACTTTATTCCTAAATCTTTCTCAAATCCTGGGAATGGTTATATTGATGAATGCAGAGCAAACCGAGTGTCTTTATCCAGTATATGTTTAGTGGTGAGGAGCTTCCAGACTTGGACAAACACCTTTTTCTCATAAACAGTGGCTAAATCCAAGGGTAACTGAGAATAACAACTGCCTCTGTTTCTTCAGGCCCTACTGTAATTTTTCTCTGATCTGTTGGTGTAATAATTGTGGTTTAGTATCAGAAATTATAAAAGGTATCTATTAGAAAGATGAAAACTGAGATTATAGGATGTCATTCCATGGCACAGGGTTGTCTGGCAGTGTGTAGTATGAATATCTGGAGACTTACGGTTTAGTTGACACAGTGGTGGTTGGAGCTGATGATCTTGGAGGTCTTTTTAAACCTCATTCTATGGTTCTATTCTATGATTTGTCTCATTCAGGGAGAATCTTCTTGGTGAGCGTGTATATGGGCTATTTAGAATAACTGGTATATTTTAAGTTTATACATTATCTTACCCACCTGTAACTTATTTCTGTGTCCATCCCTACCTTACTATACTAAAAAAAAAAGTTAATATTAAATTTTGATTCAGACAGGAGTTACCAGTTGTATCTTTTTGTGTTAATGCAGTTTCCTTCTCCCTGAGTAGGGCATTGCCCTGAGGAGTCTCTTGAAGAGTGTTTTGATAACAGCTCCCTCACTAAATGCTGCTGAAGTGCTTCGATCTCTGATCACAATATTTAATATTTTATGTGATACTGGAAAAAGCCCAGCAGCTGGTGTTCATGTATTTAAAAAAGTGTCTTTTTTAACGGGTTAAGTATTTTGTATGTGAACAAACATGTTCTGTGGTTGATGGTGAGGCAGTTTACACCAAACACTACTGCTCAGGCTATTTTTAATTTCATCTCTGTTGAGACTTGTTCCTCTAAAATCAGACGACAGAATTGAGTTTTAAATACATTTTGCTCCCATGGCTGGGAAATGTAGCACCATTTTATCAATGGGCAAAGAGCAGGAAGTGAAATGTGAGGCGGTGGAGCTCCTTGGCTCTGGGAGAGGGGGAATGTAAACTGCCAGGAATGGTTATCCCATGGCCCTTTCCTCAGGCCGGTGCTGTTATCCAGAGCCTCGCTGCCCAGCTGGGATCAAGGACACTGGGACTAACCCAGCTTTTACAAGGGCTGGAGCTCTGGGAGAACAGATGAGTCCTTGTTCTTTTACAAAATGTCCCAAGCCCCTGTTTCCTTACACTGGGAAAGTCATTTGACCTGTTATGATGTCCATGCTCTGACTCCAGGGTTGACTGGTTTGTTTTTAATCTGATTTTAGTTGATTGAGGTGAATCTTATGAAGAATTCAAGTTTCTGTGTGTCAAGTTAATTAGAATTTGTTTTATTGTAAGTACCCTGGTCTTCTACAGTATCACTACAACACAAGAGGTAACTGAGGGAAATAAGGAAAACGTGTAACCTTGTGCAAGGTTTGCATGTGGTTTGCATAAAAAAATCCCACTTGGGCCTCCAGCATCCTTCCTCCAGCTCTTTTGAAAGCAGTGTTCATGTTTCTTTCTCCTAAAATAAATGTTGGTTAATCAGTATCAAGTTGGTCCATGACTCAACCTCTTCCAAAAGCTTCTCATGTAACATGGATTTCTGAGGAATTGCTCCTCTGTCTTTCAACTCCAAAAAGGCTTTAACACCTTGCAGCTGAGGGGAGGAACTGGGGGGTTTGCAGCTGGGGAAGTGCCTTCAGCATTTGGGGAATGCCTTCATCACCTGCTGAATACACTGGCAGAAAGTGGAATCAGCTCATTCACACTAATAGTTTAATAAATGGAGAATAACTCGATAAGATAAACACCATTGTGATGTGACTGGTAGGAATGAAAGGCACATCTACCATGTGTTTTGAAAGGCCTTTGATCTTGGATGCTGCAGTCTCCTGTTTGCCTTCATATGGGAATAATGGTACACAGGAAGCTCCCTGGTGTTGGCAGGCTGGGCTGGAACATGATATATGGCTGCTTTTTTTTCCCCCTTTGGATTATGTGACACAAACATGTCTTCCTTCCTGTTTAGGAGGAAA
Organism: Corvus kubaryi; assembly: GCF_017639235.1. Lineage (NCBI taxonomy): Eukaryota > Metazoa > Chordata > Aves > Passeriformes > Corvidae > Corvus > Corvus kubaryi. The sequence continues at coordinate 14,753 of NW_024581867.1, read as the reverse complement.
CAAAGCAGTTGTTGAATCAGCTGAAGTCTGGTTCTCGCTCCGACTCCCGGGAGGATGAGATCTCCCCTCCTCCTCCCCTCAACCCTGTGGTTAAATATCGATCACGACGTGGGGCCATCAGTGCAGAAGTCTACACAGAAGAGGATGCTGCCTCTTATGTTAGAAAGGTGCTCTGACTCTTTAACATTGCTAAAAATGACATCCACAATCCAGAGTTTATCTAAACCCACCTTCTGTCCAGAGTATTGAATAACACCAGGCTCCTGGAGCCTGTTATGTCATAATTGCTGGGAAAAGCAGAGCTGTGTGTGTGGCTGTTTAACCGGAGGACAGAATAACCTATCATGCAATTAAACCATTCATGCATTACTTAGACCTGTTCCCTTTGAAGTCATGTGTATTTAGATGTGCATATGTTTAGATATGTTATATATAATGTGCTTCCAGTTGTTTGGCAGCTGCAACAACATTTGGCCTAATGGCAGAGCAGACTTGCTGCTGTTCCCAGGAAAATACAGGTTGAACAGGTATTTGTCCTCTTGCAAAAAAAAAAAAAAAACTGAGCATGGAATGGTGCTTTTCAGTTGCATAAAATACAAGATTGTATTTTCCTTGTGTTCAAACTGTCTGTAAACATTAACTATATTTGGGGTTGTATTTATAGTGCTTGAAAGAAAATGGAAAAACTCAGCCAGTGTTTTGTAGCAATTTAAGTTGTTTATTTACCATGGGAAATGCAGAAGTTTTTAATGAGAAAAATTATCCATTTGCTTTCTCTGATTCTCTCCTAGGTTATTCCAAAAGATTATAAAACCATGGCTGCTTTGGCAAAAGCTATTGAGAAGAATGTGCTGTTTACCCATCTTGATGATAATGAAAGGAGGTAGGAGCAAATCTTTGTGGGGTTAAGGTTTGTGGATGGGCAGAGTTCAGAAGAGCTAAATGTGTCTCACAAATCTGCAGTGACTCTGCAGTGGTCAGTGGAACCACACAGAGCTCCAGGAGCAGCCTTGGTGGGTTGGGGGTACTGATGTGTAGAGTTGTGCAGGCTTTTGTCTGATTTTGGTGTCCTCTCCTTCAGTGACATCTTCGATGCGATGTTCCCCGTCACTTACATCGCAGGAGAGACTGTCATCCAGCAAGGCAAGTGACAGTGTGTGCACTGGGGAATCACTGGAGGTGGGGAGCAGGCTCTGGTCTAGTGCTCTTGGTAGTTTGTGTTTATTTTTTAATATAAAAGCGGGGTCACTGCAGCCACACAATTCTTGTTGTGTTCCCTGAAGCACAGCTCACACTGAAGAGAGGAGTGGGAGCCACTGGAGGAAGATGTGGCTTCCTTGAATAGATTATCTGTTGGGAATATTGTCCTTTGATGGCTCTGTAGAAATGTTACGTCAATTTATGGATCTGGTTCGCCTTTCCAGTAATCCTGGAATTGCTGCTGATCTCCTGGATACCAGTAGATGTCCCCTTTCATGGGGCTGAGAGGAGTGTGAAATCAGCAAAATGAGACATTTCACCCTGCAAACTGCAAAAATTTGTCAGCCTTATTGGAGTCTAAACATCAAAGTTGGCAGAGATGCCAGTTCTTTCTTAATATATTCAAGTTTTTGTATAATAATTTTTTTTCTTCTCTTCTTTAGGTGATGAAGGTGATAACTTCTATGTTGTTGATCAAGGAGAAATGGATGTAAGCATTCCTGGTAGTTTATTGATGATACATTCATTCCTAGCAGAAGAATACTCTGATATTTGTAGGCCTCTTCTACGGACCTTGCCTTTAGTTGCTTTTCTCATTTTAAGTTCTTACTTATAGAATTTTGTTTGGCTCCTTAATGCCTCAGTCTGGCTGCACAGAGTGAGTTTCAAAACGAATTATTTGGACACAATACAGATGTTTTATGAGCGCAGGGTGGAGTTGAGGTGTGGGACAGGCTTTAGGAGCAACCAGACTTTATTTTCCAGCCCAGCTAATTCATAGCTCTTTATGACACGGACCTTGCTGAGATGTTATTTCTCAGGAGTCTGTGGGTGCAGAGTGTGTGCCTGTGGTGTAGAGGAGAATCCCTTTGTCAGTTAAAGCACAAATTGTGCTGGGGTTGAAGCGTTGATAAAACCCTGAAGTGATCAACTCTGTACAGATGTGAGAATTTCCTTTTACTCCCAAAGGAATGGAGAACAGCAGGAAGCTGAGCTGTGTCTGACCACACTCTGCCTTGCAGGTTTACGTGAACAGTGAGTGGGCAACCAGTGTGGGTGAGGGGGGGAGCTTTGGAGAGCTCGCCCTCATCTACGGCACCCCCCGAGCTGCCACCGTCAAAGCCAAGACGAACGTCAAGTTGTGGGGCATTGACAGGGACAGCTACAGAAGGATCCTGATGGCAAGTATCCCTCATAACCTGGAATTGTGCTTTGGGGTTTATGTATCCTGTGTATCTGACCTTCTGCCTGTGCCTGTCCTTTGCTGGAGTTATTTATTCCAAATCCTGCTGTCTCTTCTGTAATCAGAAAGCTGATTACTCAACGTGCATCTCTCAGGCACAGGGCAAGGGGGAATCTTGCATTAGTGAGCAAAACAATACCAGTATTAAACTGAACTGAGAGTGTAACAAGGCTGCAGTAAATGCTGAGTACTTTAGGAATGTTGCTCAACTGGAATATTACTGAGAGAACTCAATTTCAAAACATTTCATCTTGTGGGTTTGGGGTCTGTGAGACAGAACACAGTGTGTCTGGTTAAATTTGTTTGTGTCTTGAGTTTTATTTGGAGTAGAAAGAAAACTTACTTTGTGTGCTTTTTTTTTTTTTTTTTTTTTTGTAGGGAAATACTTTGAGAAAGAGAAATATGTATGAGAAATTCCTTAGTAAAGTATCTATATTGGGTAAGTGAGAAGAGTTTTGTTCTGGAGTGGAATCAATTGCCACATTGTAATGAAGCTGTTGCCCAGCATTATGATGATTACAGGCTGTTGTGATAATTCATCACAACTGCTTCTCTGCATCAATCCAGAATAACTCTAATTCAGGTCTTGATCACTGATGCATAAATGCAGCCAGAAATACACTGACCTCTGTATAAATACAGAGCAAAAGGTGCAATTTGTGCCTTGAGAAGACACTCCAGTAATGAACTCTTAACTCTGTAGAATCTCTGGACAAGTGGGAGCGTCTCACTGTGGCTGATGCCTTGGAACCGGTACAGTTTGAGGATGGGCAGAAGATTGTGGTCCAGGGAGAGCCTGGAGATGAGTTCTTCATTATCTTAGAGGTAAGTAATTAAAAAATTAAAAGCTCAGAACTTGTCTTTTTTTTTTATTGTGTCCCTAAGCAGGCACTTGGAGAAGAACAAAACATAGGAATGTACTTCCAGAGAATCCCTAAAGAAATATCATCTTGCTGGGCATGCAGTAGCTTGGATTTAGTTTTGCTGTTTTCACAAACGGTACTTCAGGAAAAAACTGACAAGTTTCTGACTGAAAGCAGTTTATCTTTTTCAGAGGACCTGTTCTAGATAGCTGGTAATGCCTTACTAGTGGTGTCATTGTCTTCTGTCTGGTGGTTTGTGTTTTTTGTGGATTTTTTGCTAGTCATAACATAATATTCCTGCCTTTATGAGGAAAACCAGGAAGAAGACACTATGGATATGTAAATGTTCAAGATGTTTTATGCTTAGAGAGGAGAGGAGCAGTTGTTCTTATACAGTAGTTAGGTGAACTGTGCAAGGACTGTGATGGTTTTTTAACTGAGGCCTCAGAACAGTTATTTCTGCAAAGCAGCTGATTCTGTGTGAAATTCAGTGTTTGGAGTGATGTGGCAATTCCAGTTGTTTGACTGCTGTGATTTATTGAAGGGCACAGCTGCAGTGTTACAGCGTCGGTCAGAAAATGAGGAATTTGTTGAAGTGGGCAGACTGGGACCTTCTGATTACTTTGGTGAGTTATATTGTGACAGCTGTGGCTACAGACACCACTGTCACCATTTTGTCTGTGCTGTGTCAATGGTAGAGATGAGATGGATTTGCTTAATTACTGTTTTGGGCTCATGCGGTTGCTCTCAGTGTTGGGTGAGTATCAGAGTCACTTGGCACTCAGGTGTGCACACAGAAATATGATTGTTCCACACTGCTTTAATGTAGAAGAGGCCTGGTGATGATTTGGCCTGACCTCCCTGCCCTGAGCAGAGCTAAATTTGAAATGACATCATATTCCTCAGGGCTGTGTCCAGTTGAGTTTCTTGTGTCTCCAGGGATGGAGATCCGACAGCCTTTCTGGGCAGGTTCTTTCTCTTTCTAACCAGCCTTGTTGGAGTGGTTTTTTACTTCATGCCTGACAAGAATTTCCTGTTCTGCAGCCTGTTGCTTTCTCTCTGTCTTTCACTGTGCAGCCTGGGTTTGTCTTTGTAGTCACTCATTACACAGCTGAAGACAGCAGTCAGATAAGAAAATTCCTTCCTTGGCCTTCTGTTCTCCAGGTCAGAAAGGAACCTGGTCAGAACCTGCTGTTTAATGGTTAATACAGCCCTCTCCCTCTCAAAACCCCGAATGTTTTCCTCATGTTTTAGGTAGTTCCTCTCTTTCCTCTTGCTAAAACCTTTCGGTTGTCCAGGTTTTCAGCTCTGTAGATGATGTAAGCAGCAGATCCTCTGTTGCAAGGCCTGACCTGTGATGGACTCGAGTGCATGGGCTCTACCCAAAGGTCTGCTTAGCTCAGGATCTAGGATTAGACTTCATTCTATCTGTGTCATTTCATATTTTCTAATATTTCCCTCTGTGTTCTCTTGAGTTTCCCACTCTAAAGGGAAATATTATCACAGTCACTGTGTTCAGGTACTGCAGACCTTTCCTTCAGGGGTTTAGCTCTCCCTTACAAGCTCCTTATTCTTTTGCAAGCTTCTCTTTTGGAGGTGACTGAGTTTGGGAGTTTTAATTGGGCACAGAGGAGAAGCTTTTATCATTTCTTTTGAACATCCCTTCTGATAATGCAGGCAAAAGTGTTCTCCAAGGAACAGTGAGTTCTTTCCTCAGTCCTGAACATGGAGAGAGCTCAAGTCCAAAACCAAGCAAACAAAACCCAAAAGTTGCTGCTGTGTTTTCTTCCATGCTTGTTGCAGGAATGTTAGGGGTTGTTTCTGTTCCTGATAAAAGGGGCTTGTTGAAAACTTCATTTCCAAATATGTTGCTCAGCAGTTGAAACAAAGCTTTTGGCATGTTTGTGCATAACTTAAGAAATGGGGATCCAGTGGGACTTCAAAATGCTCATTTTCCACAGCCTCGTGACAGAGTCTCTGTTCTGGCCAGCAGTGGGTCAAAGGCTTCTCTCTGGTGCATGAATGTTTTATTTGTTTGTGTATTTCAGAACCATGCTCTTGTTGTCCTGAGTTTCCTAGAAATACCAGAATTGAGCAGTACTATTAGAAAAATAACTACTTGTTGGCTAGGAAAATTACATGGAAAATTGAAACATGACCTTTTCTCAAACAGACACAGTACTGAAAATCTTTTAGGCTTTTTTTTTCAGAGGGACTTGAATGTGGACGGGCTTTTTAATAGCACAATCATCAAGTAGGTTGTTGGTTTTAAACTGCCTTCACAGGTGCTTCTAACATAACTACCAGGTACTTGTCCTGAGCAGTGCTAAAGCCTGAATTACCTTCTCTGTGATTTGAAATGGAGTAGGGTCACTTCTTTGCCTCTTTGCCTGCTGATTGGTAACTCTGTTCCCTCTTTGTGCTGTCCCAGGTGAGATTGCTCTGCTGATGAACCGTCCTCGTGCTGCCACCGTCGTGGCTCGTGGCCCCTTGAAATGTGTGAAGCTGGACCGGCCCCGGTTCGAGCGTGTGCTGGGTCCCTGCTCGGATATCCTCAAGAGGAACATCCAGCAGTACAACAGTTTTGTATCACTGTCTGTCTGAAACCTTCCTCCCTGTCCAAGCTATGCTTCACGAATGCAGACTGCTTTTTTTCCCTCGTGCAGAGCCACATCACCACTGGCATTTGCAGCTTCCTGTCTGGTTAAAAACAAAAAAAAAAAAAAGAAAAAAAAAAGAAAAAAAAAGGAAAAAAAAATAAACTGCTTATCATGGCACTGTCATTAATTTAGAACATATTATTTCTGTGCTCTCTGTCCCATTAAATTAATAGAAAAAGTTCAATGGAGACGTTTGCTTCTCTCTGTGCACCAGTGTCCAACTCAGGCCAGTGCAGCCTTGCTTCAGCGAGGGAGAGACCTCCTGGCACCACACCATTGCCATAGAGTAAGGAGGTGACAGTAAAGGGGGGGAAAAAAGTTCTTTTAAAGGTGTTTCTCAAATTGTTGGGCAGATTTTAAGGCTGTGGTCATCACCTGCTGTATTTCTTTTCACATGAGAGCTACCCTTGTAATTGAGCTTCTTGGGGCTTGGGGTTTTCTGGGTTTCTTTTTCATTTTCTGGGTACTGTAATCCTGGGTTCAATCGTGAGGCATCAGCTGCTAAGAAAGCCACAGTTGGAATTTACCAGTATAATTGTTCCTGTGTCTGCTGGTTTAAGATTGCTTAGTTCTGTTCTTGTCAAGTGTAAATCAAAAGCTTTCCAGGTTAATAGTTCTGGTGAACTACTGCAGTTGTTGATCCATTTGCTGACTTGCCGCAACTGATCTTCTTCACTCGTTCTTTCTCCAGCCATAGGTTTGCCATTTAAAACTCTTCCTGTTCCAGGTGGCAAGAACCAAATGCTACATTAAATGCCTGACTTTGGTCTCTATGTACTAGATTGGTGTAAGAACGGTGCAGCTGTCCAGCTGTTAGTACTGTTCGAGTGCTTAGATTGGTGTAGAAGCCGAAAGCAAACATTTGATTTTCCCTGTGAATTGTTTTGTTAATCCTCAGTTGACTTTTAAAAAATCACCATCAGTTCAAATGACCCTTTGTTACCAGGGAAAATAAATGCTGAGTGTTTTGGCCAGCATCAGTTGCAGGTGACAAGATTGCTGGTCTGTAGAGCTCCATTATTCTTGGTAGAGAATGTGAGGCAGAAAAACTGAATGTTTGTTTGAACTTTCCTGCAACACTCAGTTGCTTTTAAGGTTTTAGAGCTGTCAGTTCATCATTTAAAAAATGGTTCACTATAAATCTAGTTCAAAGCCAAAAGGTGCATTCTCTTTTCTTGCTTATGGAATTTCCACCACACTCGTTTCATCCTCACTCTTTTTTTTCCAAGTCCAATCTGTTGCGGAGTCTTAAATGTATTTCAGTATTTCCCAGCTTTGTGTTCCATTACTTTGTGCTCACCAAGACTTCCCAAAAGTTTTTACTGAATTCCACGGTTCAATAATTGTAGGCAATTTTTAAGGTTTCCTTTAAACTGTAATTTATATCGAGTAGCATAGGTTTGTATTTGGGAGTGACAGCAAGCAGTTTGGCATTTGTTATGCAACTACTTTAATGATGGAGCCCTTGTTTTATTTCCTTTCTGAGGTGGTGTGGATTCAAATCCAACATTTTCCCAGGCATGGAGAGAATCAGGAAGAGTCTGCTAATTGATGCAGAATAATACTGAAGGTATCCAGCCCTTACAAAAGGTTTCAGGGTATTTCTGAAACTGAAATCCCAAGAAGGGGATTGAAATGCTTGTGGTTTGAGTTCTCTATTGAGGAGATGTTGAATAGAGGATTTCTGCCAGAGTCCTTAAGGAATAAGCAAATGCTACCTTTTTTTGGTTCTTTTTTTTTTTTCCTTTTTTCCTTTTTTTGGTAAAACTTTTTTCTTAAGTTTTAACTCTGCAGGTTTTTTTTCTTCATATGTGTTCTTTGTGTTACATTAAAGCACCAAAAACTGTGTAAACCAGTTAGAGCTCCACAAAAAAAAATGCACATTTTTTTTATATAAGGCTTTCTAATCAAGTTTCACTACTGCATCTTTTTAGCTTGCTGTTTACTCCCTTTTGTAGTTTTACCTACAAGATTTTAAGATAAATCAGCTAAGTCTGAGTTAAATATTAAACACAGTTATAGCTTTACCTTTGTGTGCAATTTCAATATGTTTGAAACCACAATTGGCATAGTTTTGCCTTAGCTAACATTCAGGGCTTTAGAAGTAATTTTTTGCTAGTCTATCTTCAGCAAATTGATGAAGTCTATTGCCCTAGGAAGCTATAGTCAACCAGAGGACCATTTTTGTATTGTTACCTGACTCTATAAATCTGATTTACTGTATGTGCTAATATATTATATTATATTCCTTTTGTTATAGATTGTCCTAATGGCAGGTAAAGCAATAAAATGATTTAAATTCTTAAATGCAATCAGCCTCTTTTATTTTATTCCCCACCCCTGCCTTGTGTTTTCCTTTGGCTTTAGAGGGTTTGTTATGAATGAGGCAGCAGAAAATAAGCAGCTTAATGGATTATCCTGGTGTAAACTCCAGAGGGGTGAGTTCAGGTCCTGGCTTCCCCCTGGAGCCTGGGGAGAGCTTGTCTCCACGTGCCAGCCTGGGAATTCCTCTGGAGCTCTGGCAGCAAGAAGGTGCCTGTGTCCTCTTTGGCTCCTGGCAACTTGTGCTGCTTTGATCTCTCCAAGTTGGTAATTCCCAGCTCAGCCATGATTCTTGGAGCTCAGGAGCCTTTCCAAGTCGGCTGCTCCCATCTCTGCAACCCCTTTAAAGAAGGTTTTGAACATGTGATGGATAATCATGAATAAGTTGTTGTGGGAAATGGAAAAGGGGGGTTTTCAACTGTGATGAAGTAGGAAAAAAATTTGAAGAGTGACCTGAAACAGCTCAGACTTGGATGTGTTTTACATCCAGCTCCAAGAAAGCTGTATCACCCAGCTTTGAAGGTACAATAAAAATGGATCTATCATGTAAAGGAGAACAAAAATAAGAACTTTGTTACTGGACCAGCCATTTAAATATCTATGGGTTTGTTTCCTTCACCCTGCCCTCCCTTTCCCAATCCTCCCCCACTGAAAAAACCAGGCTGAAACCAGAATTTTATTACCTAAAGTGAAACTTTAAACCCTCCACTTCCAGCCTCATAACTGGAAGTATATACTCCATAACTACAACTTCAATTTAAGCTTATCTTCTGTTGCCATGTGCTTCCTGGTGAAGCAGCAAACGGTCACCATTCCATGACAAACGATGGAATTAATTCTGGGTTGGTTCTGTGTGGTGAGAGCACAAAAAGTCACCGGTAGAGGGAGATAAAACTTTGGAGTTCATTGTCCTGGACAGAAATAACCAACACAGCAAACATGCTGAGAGGGAGTGAAATCCTCCTATTTTCATCTGTTCTCTGTCCCCAAGAGTGAAAAAGTCAAGGATTCTGTTAGAGACTGTTGGAAAGCTGGAAATGCAAGGACTTGTCTGAACCACAATTTGGGAGACTAAAGGAGCCTGGAGTGGGGTTTTTGGTGGGGTTTGTGTGGGGGTTTTGCTAACCTTTGTGGCCTCAGAACACTGGGGGAATTTCTTCACTAAGAAACACTCCAAACTTCCTCAAACCTACAACTGGGCACCTGTAGGGCCGCACCAAAATTAGAACTGCAGCCTCTCCTGTGGTTTGCAGTTTGGGAACAGGTGCATTGCCAGATTATTGTGGAGTTAAATGAAGCACCAGCACAATCCCCTGTGGAAAACAGCTGTGGCCAAATGAGCTTTGTTCCTTCCTTGCATCATCCAGGCACTTGTTGGTGTCACTGAGTTCCCTTTAGGCCAGGCAAAATTCCAGTCCATGGGAAAAGGAGCCAGTGGTGGTGCAGCAGTCTGCTGGGATCCTGTTGAAATGCTGCCTGACAGCTTTTGTGCAGGGATTTTGGGATCCTCTGGAAGGTCTGCAGTGCTGTGGGTAGGTTTTGTTTAAACTTAAAGGTTAGTTTAGAATGAGTTTCTGGTAGATTGGTTATGGTGTGGGTTTTTTTGTTGGCTTTTTTCCCCCTTAAGGATGATAAATTATCAACAGAGTTCTCAGCTGCTTTCCCCAGGCTGCCAAAAGGCTCAGTGTAATAATTCCTAACAGTTGAAGGAAAAAGCCATTAAAGAGAGCTTCACTAATCCAGTTATTCTTGAACCTTGTTGGGAGGTGAAGGCTGAACTGGGAACTGAAATACCCACAATAACTCCCTCCCTTTTTTGGTCCCCAGTTTCTGTTGCATCTCCTCAAAATGCAGACCTGGAGAGGGGGGAGAGACTGGGATACCATTTCTATTTTCCAGCTAATTATGACAACCTAAATTATTTTAAAAGATATGAGGAGATGACCTGAGAGAGATTCCCCCTGCTCTGGCAAAATGTTTTCCCCAGAAATGGGTGGGTTCTTGAGTTGTAAATACACTTGTGTGTCTCAGAGTGGTTTGATTTTGGTTTTTTTTTAGGTTGGGTTTTTTTCTTTGGGGTCTAAGGCAACACTGCCTCTGCTCTATATCCACACTGGCTCTTCAGGCAGGTAAGAGAAGTGGTTTTATTGCCCTGTGAGGCTTTGTGTGACATGCACAGGTCGATGTGGGGTGACATTGCTGCAGCACAGGCCTGACAGCGAGCACGTGCAGATGCCCTTTGGTCTGACCAAGCTGGATCAATGTCCTGTCTTAGTGGCAGGGGCTGCCCTTTCCTCAAATACACACTCCTGATTGCAGAACAAAGACTTAATAAGAAGAAAATGCTCTTAGCATCTCTTTATTCAACCCTCATCCTCAGGTCAAGTTCGTGTCCTTCTCTAGCAAGACCAAGCCCCCGTGGAGGTTGAGCAAACCAAGGTCAGGTGTTCCCCCACCCTCCCAAGGGCACGGCCAACTCCAGCTCTGGAGATCACAGCTTTTGCAGCCCAGAGCTGGTATTTGGGGTGTAAAGATCTGCTGCAGTCACGCCAGCACACTGGCAGAGCACAGGAGCTCTGGTTAAACACCAGCAGAGGAGCCCAGAGTGATTCTTCATCTTCTGGAGTTTCCCCTCTCAGTCTCTGCAGGTGTTTGTAGATAGAAATGACCAGTTCCTGAAGCTGCCACTTGCCTTGCAGGGTTTTCCCTGGCTCTGAGCTCTGTTTAAGTGTCCAGCTTCGCTCTGTCTGCCGCAGGGCTCTGGGGCTGTGCGGTGTCATTGACCACCACCGTGGCTTCTCCAAAGGTGTCGATGCACTTCCCCACGGCTTCCAGGATGAGCTGTAGCCGTCTGTCCAGGGCCAGGAGATGGGGCTCAGTGAGCACAGGGGCCAGGGGGTCCTGCAGGAGGGACTCCCTCATCACGTCGCTGAGCCGGTACTCGGGCTCCGCCAAGAGCTGCAGTCGCAGTAACGTCGTCCTCTTTATTCTGGAAAATAAACAAATCAACAATTTAGTGGCTCCTAGCAAGAGCAGCTGAGCCCCTTGGCAGCAGGAGGGCAGAGATGGGTGACGAAATGTAAAGAACTTTGCAATGAAAGTTCTTTAATTTTAATTTTGGTGAGTAATGAAATTCTTTGCAGAAACCTCTACTTCTGCCTTTGTTTTCCCAGAGTATTTGTACTGCAAATTTCTGTCAGCAGAGAGATAAAGATGACTGAAGTTCTCGGTAATGAGTGAGTCAGAGGTGACCCAGTTCCCCAGGTTCCTGCAGGGTGGTGCCATCCCCCAAGGATAACATTTATGAGACGGGAGCAGAGGGGGAGGTAAATAATAAGGCAAGAATGAGAAAATATCTTCTGTCAAAACTCTGAGCAAAAAAAGAGGGAATATTTCCTGGAACTGATGTAAGTGTGACTTTTCACCTTAAGGGGTACCGAGATTCAAATATGATTTGCTTTGACAGAAAATGGGATGAAAAGCTGCAACCTTGGAATGCTTCTGGGCATGAAATGAAGTATTCTGAAATCATTTGTTTAATCCTCAGCAGAAATGTATTGACTTCAGCGTGTATAATACTGAAATGAATCAGTGGTTGTAGTCATTGCCCTTTAAATCTTGGAAACAAAGTGGTCCATGTGTGGGGAACCGTTCGGATTCAGCTGAGCCAGAATTTTCAGGTGGAAAAAGGTGTAGTTAGATCCATTTTAGCCAACTCCAGAATTTGTCTTTCTGTGGCTGTTGTTTACCCAGGACATTCACTGGGAATGTTGATCTGGATCTCTGCAGCTCCAGCAGGCCATGTGCTGTTTGGGAAAGGGTTGTGGCTGTACCAGGTCCTGGGGGCAATCACTAAGGTAGGAAAAGGCCTTTAGGATCATCAAGTCCAACTGCTGTCCCAGAACCATCAAACCATGCCCTCAAGTGCCACATCCACACATCCTTTAAAGACTTCCAGGGATGGCAACTCCACAATTTCCCTGGGCAGCCTGTGCCAATGTTTTACAACCCTTTCCAGGAAATTTTTTCCCTCATATCTAACCTAAATCAGGAGTAGCTGAGCAAGGTGTGCGTCTGTGGTCTGTGTGCATGTAGCATGAGGGAAGGAGGATGCTGCTGCCACAGGGGCAGGCATCAGCTTCCTGCATTAATACCGCTGGAAAAAATAAAATAATCAATTGATCAAGTGTCAGGGCTGGCAAGGAAGCCTTAAACCCCAGCTGTGAGCTGCTGCTGCTGCTGCTGCCCGGGAAAGCTGTGCCCAGAGCAGATGTGAAGGAGCATCTGTGCGCTGTCCTTCGAGGCAGGGCCGGCGCAGGAGCTGCTGTGGGTAAACACCAGCTGTGTTTGCTCTGGTCCCAACAGCGACGGCGCTTGGAGGTGGAGAACGGGCTGCTCTGACCCTGTGGGGAGCAGCTGATTGAGTGCTGGAACAGTTACACAACAAACAGGCAGAGCACGGAGAGGGCTGAGATGGAAACGCTGCCCCGGCCCCGCTCCGCTCCCACTGTAACCCTGTGGCTGTGCTGAACTGCTGAACCTTTCACCCCGAGCCTTCCAGGGACTTCATCAGGCTCACCAGGGCTGTTTTCAGGCCTGGCTGTGCCTCCAGGAGGGTTTGGATGCTTTCAGGGAAAGGACCAGCTCATGGCATGTCTGTATCTGTGCCAACCACTGTGCTGGGAGAGGAGACCTGCAGGCTTCGACGTGTGGGACAGGGGCTGGGCTGGGAGCTGTGAAAGGCAGCTAAAAATACAGACCCAAATCTGCTGGAAGCCAGACTTGGAGCAGAACTCAGCTGGGGATGAGGTGGGTGTGTTAAACAGGGAAGGAAGCAGGCTGCCTGCAGCATCCCTGCGCTCCCAGAGCTCCCACGTGGAGTGGCTGCAGGAGCTTTCCTGCTCACGTGGCTCAGCTTGGTGTCAGAGCAAGGAGGTGACTCGGTGGGCTGAGTCCAGGCTGTTGGTCAGGGCAGGCTGAAATTTGTGGTCTCCATGTGCTTACTCAAGTAAAACCTCTTCTCTTCCTTTCCAAGTGGTTTTTAGGTGTTCTCCCACTCCAAATGGATCGGCTCTTGTGGGAAATGAGGGTTTGTGTGTCTCCCTCAGACAGCACGAGTTGCTTTTATGGTGTTCCTGGCCCTAGTTTGCTTATGACAAGGTGTTCAGGTCCTCTTAGCACTGCCTTTCACAAGAATTAAATTAAGAGTGGTTTCTGGGAGGTGGACCTGGAAGAACAGGAATGATGTGACCTGTGGATATTACGGTGTGCAGATCAAATTAAGAGGCAGAGTTAATTTCAAACTGCACAAATTTTCAAGAGAAGGATTCCCTGTGAGCCTGCAATTAGAAATGAAAAGACTTGCTGAGTACAAATAACAGTTCTTAAAATTAAAGCTGTGTGGGGAGAGTGCAGTTACCACCCCGAGGGGGACAAAGAGCAGGTACAGCAAGGAAAAAGGCTACACATCTCCTGAAGAGAAACCCCAGGGAAGAGCAGCTGCTTCTGCCTCTTAAATTTAACTTTCAGCTGCTGATTTATGTGAATTAATGAAGGGGGAACATAGGGTTAAATTTATGAGCTTCTCCTTCATGCCATGAGAAGAGGAAACCTGATTAACTGCATCGAAGTTCCACCCGGATTTTGGATGGAGATTTGTGCTTCCTGATAGCACCTCATGTTGATGGGCTGGGAAAGGCTGTTAGAACTTTCTGGAAGAGTTTGATCCAATGGACAGTGCCCCCTGCTCTGTCAGTGAATGCTTTTCCACTTGTGATTCCCATGCTCCAGCACCCAGCCCGCCCCTTGGCTGGGATTAGCAGGGTCTTCCTTGAGCTGCTGGATGGAGCCAGGCCTGGGTGACTTCCCAGTGACAGCAGGAGCACCAACATTCCTGGGCAGGAAGGAAGGTGGAGTTGGGACTTACATGCAGCACTGGGAGAGCGGAGCCAGGATGGAGATTTCATCGTGGGAATGCCGCCCAAACCTGGGGGTGAAGCAGAGTTCAGTGGTGCCCTCCTCCTTTCCCCCTCCCGACCTCCTCCCCCCCACTGCCTCACCCTCGGGCATTGTCCAGATGCAGGAGGAAGCCATCGTCCCCAAACTTGGTGAACATCTCGTAGTGGTGCCGGTCCATGTTCCCTGCAAAAGGACACAAAGAGACAGAGTTTCCCCTGCAGGGAATTTTCGAAACTATCCCAAGCTTTCTTTCAGACCTGCATGGAATATTTGTTGCTGGGCTGGAAGTGTCTGCAATGGTCAGAGCTGCTGCTTCCCCTTGCTGGGGAGAGTCTGGGGGCTCCCCTGTGCCCCCACATTGAAGGGGCTGTGCTGGCTGTGGGGAGGGAGGGAGGCAGGCAGGCAGGCAGGCAGGAAGGAAGGCAGGAAGGAAGGCAGGAAGGCAAGAAGGCAGGCAGGAAGGCAGGCAGGAAGGAAGGCAGGAAGGAAGGAAGGCAGGAAGGCAGG